>NC_044312.2:5515000-5602500 GCF_007474595.2 Lynx canadensis | reverse complement strand
CTTTTTTCAAGTGGATTTTATGATAGCACGTAATGATTCTGGTTCTGATAGAAACAGTTAGCTCTATATGTGTCTTGGTTGGACATCCTCCTCCAGAAAACACAGAAGGGTGTTGAGAGGCAGTATTTTGTGTGATTAAGAATGTCATCTTTGGACCACAACTTCCCAAATTCCAACCCTTTCTGTCACTTACTTGCTGGATGATCTTGAGCAATTTAACTTTTAAAAACTTGTTTTTCTTGCCAACCTTACGGCCGGTGGGCCTTTCTTGTCCCCTCCCATTTTCCCTGCACAACTATCACATTCTCCTGATGTCTACAAATATGTTTACTACTTACTTCCGTTTTACAAATAAACATATCTAACATTTCCTTGGTGGCTTCTCATATCTTTAATTCTTGGTTTTGACTAAGCCCTGTTCCTTTTCTTAAATTTGAGTGTTACTCATTCTTAATGTGGTTTAATACTTAAATATGAAATATTATATATATTCATTAATTCACACAAAGCACTCAAAACAGTACCTGGGCTATTGGAAGATATTAAGTGCCTTGCATGAAAATATTCATAAGAAAGATGTGGAAACATCCTTCAAGTATTTGAATAGTTATCAAATAGAAGAAAGATACTATTTATTCCACTTTATTTCAGAAAGCAAAACCAGGATCAAAGTGCAGATTATAATGGAGTAGATTTGGTTTTAGGTTAAGAGGAACTTTCCAATCATTAGATACATTTAAAATGGAGTGAGCTGCCGTTCAAGATAGTCAGCTACGCGATACTTGGGAATTCAAAAATATATTAAATGATAACCTCTTAGAAATATTTTATCAAAGATTCAGAGAGGGAATCCCAAAATCTTCAGAGGTAAATAATAGCACATTGTTTTTAAAATGCTATTGTATGGAATAAGAGCAGTACCTATGTTTTTCTTTTTGTCTGTCAGTAACACCAGCTGACATTTGTTGCGCTTACCATTTGACAGGTGGCACTGTGCTGTTTTTTTTCTTTAATTATTTTGAATACAGTTGACACATGGTATTATGTTAGTTTCAGGTGCACAGCATGGTGACATGATGAGTTTGAACATGTCACCAGCTCACCACAGGTGCAGCTACCATCTGACTGGAACACTGCTTCTCCCCATGTCCTCCACCCGTGTTGCCTACTCCCCTCCCCTCTGGGGACAGGTAGTTTGTTCTCAGGGTTTGCAGGCCTGTTTCTGCTTTATATTTGTCGATTTACTTGTTTTGTTTCTTTAGATTCCACATAAGAGTGGAATCGTACAGTATCTTTCTCAGTCTGACTTATTTCACTGAGCCTGAGTAGTTCATATCTGACAGACATTCTGTGCTTTTATGAGGATAAATTTGATACCATTTTATTTGCTTTCCTGAACAACTGATGAATTTGTGAAATAGACATTTCTGTAAAAGCTGTAATTTTAGTTATCAATTCTTGTTCTTTTATTTTTTATTTTTTTTAAAGTGTATTTGTTTTGAGGGAGAGAGAGAGAGAGAAAATGTGTGACTTGGGGAGGGGCAAAGAGAGAAAATCCCAAGCAGGCTCTGCTGTCAGCACGGAGCCTGATGAGGGGCTCAAACTCAGGAACCGTGAGATCGTAACCCCAGCCGAAATCAAGAGTCAGACGCTTAACCGACTAAGCCATCCACGCATGCCAACAATCCTTGTCTTTTATAATGTAGTCTACAATGTCCTTCAAATTTCAACTCACTAAAGTATCTTTGAAATGTCCCCTATATTTGGGCTCCAAGTTTAGCAGCCAGTTTCCACTCCTCAAAATGCAATGAAAATTTGATTTGTATGAGCTATTTTTTATTATGAATAGTAAAACATAGGAAAAGCTACCTTTACAACATTTTCAGCTTACAGGAGTACTGTATAAGAAAGTATTTATTTATGCTTTTTAGTATCAAAATGGAACCTCTAGGAAATCCTGAAATAGTAAATAATTCATTAGGATATGAGTCTTTAGTAAGTTTTCTTGAGGCTTTTTAGTTATTAGAAAATAACAGTTTTCATTTTCTAGTGTATTGTTGGTTAAAGACTGATTTTTTTTATCAGGTTGATCTTTTTCTGTCATACATACAAAATATGACCCAGAGCCCTTGGTCATGTTTAATAGTGTTTCCCTATTTTGCAAGAGAATGAGTAGGGTTAACTGGATTGTGTTTTTCTGAAAAGAAAGTATGTTTGAATCACATGATTGTCTTGGTTTATTTTTGCTTTTCTTTTAAGACAGTGTGCATGTTTTCATAGAGGCTCAGAGGAGTTCAAATCTGATTTGAGTGCCAGAGACAAGCAGATAAAGAAAATTGATCTCCAAACTCTGTCCCTTTGAAGGAGAGATCTAGAACTGTATTTCTTGTCAGGACAGACTAATCTGTGATGTTTGTGACAGACTATGAGTCTCGAGTTCTCTCTTGTCCAGAAAGAGAGTGGATGCAGAATTGAATATGAGAGAGGCTAGTGTCTGGGAGGATACGAGAGCCCCAAACAGGGGTTTCGTTTCTGTATTTTTTGAGCTCACAAGATATTACCCATGAGGTGAACATGAGGAAAACAAGATCTTACACATGTGAACATGAAGAAAACAATCAGACAGTAATCATTAACTTGTGTGTGTAAGAAGCAAAGGGTCTGGGGGACAAGTGGAGTTTGTGATCAATATACATTGGCACCAGATGGAAAGTAATTTCCTGCAGGTGTTATAACAGGTTACTCGTGATCCCAGTACAATATCTCACTAGCTCATCTTGGGCATTTTCACCCCTTGGTGGCAGCTTTCTACCCTAAGCATTTTTTCCTAACCCATTTATGTAAGTAGAACCTATTTCCCCACAGTTGTTGATGATTAATATTGAGAATGCTTCTGGTAACATGTAGAATCTGTTAAACGGATTGAGACTTCAAGTTTTATGCCTCAAAATTATGAGTGAATGAATGAAATAATTCTCTATGGACTGTTGAACGCTAGCGTCAGACATACTTCCCCTTTAGTAAAGATGTCATGGAATCTGTCACTCTCTACATGTATGGAGAATTTTACTATGATTCTAGTACCTTGCATTCCCATATTTTCTAGTTTAGATGGTACTAGAAATGCAATAAATGTACCTTTAGTACAGAATTTCAGTAAACAAGAGTAAAAAAGAAACTTTTATAAGTATTTTACATTAAAAGGATTCTGTGCTATTCTGATGCATTTCCTAGGTAGGTTATACATTATTTTATTCTTAAAACTTATTTTAGTGTTTATTTATTTTTGAGAGAGAGAGAAACAGAGCATGAGTGGCAAATGGGCAGAAAGAGAGAGGGAGATACAGAATCCAAAGCAGGCTCCAGGCTTTGAGCTGTCAGCACAGAACCCGATATGGGGCTCAAACTTACAAAATGTGAGATCATGACCTGAGCCAAAGTCAGATGCTTATCTGACTGAGCCACCCAGGTGCTCCATACATTATTTTATTCTTAAGGTCTTTCTGAGACTGGTTATAACAACTAATTTTCAGTGATTTAATTACCATTCAACTCTGGTCTGTAGTTTTTTCCATACTGTGAGTTTATTATTCTGTGAAATAATTTGCATGTTAGTTTATATATAATACTTACAATTTATATAAACTCAAAAGGACAAATTTTATGAAGTTAGAATCCTTATTTATTCCCTCCCAATTTACAGATAGAAATCATATCTAATAAATTATTTACAGGTTCTGTTTTCAGTTTCTTTATAATCTTTTTGATTTTATGGAATTATGTATTTCATAGATTTTACATTGCAGTCTGTCAGTTTTTCCATTCATGAGTAGATACTTTTTTAAAAATTTTATTGTAGTCGGAACACTTAACATAAGATCAACACTCTAACAGATTTTTAAGTGTACAATACAATATTGTTAACCACAGGGCAGATCTCTAGAACTTACTGCTCTTGTATTATTGAAACTTTATTCCCATGGCTACGCCTTTTTAAACTTGAACCTGTATTACTAAATTACAGAAGAGAATGAATAATTTTGTCTCCATATGCATAAAAGGATTCAATGTTCTGTTCCTGATAGGGATCATTGGGCACTATAAAAATGTGTTTGATTTTCTTAAAGAACATTATCCTGAAGACATTCCATATAGTTTGATATCTTTAGCTTTCCCCAGACATTTCTTTGAAGATATCAGCAGTTTTGTAGTGTGACTTTGAAAGCGCTGCCAATATTCAATTTATAGGACTGTTTCTCACCCCTATCATATAACCATTTAAAGTAATTTAATTAAAAAAAATGTGTCCTCAGAGTCTTCTCTAAGTCTAAATACAGAGTATATGTAGATCTGCTTTGTTTCCCTTAACCACTAATTGGATAATTTCTAGGGGAAGAAATTATTAAGTGTGTCTGGTATGAAATGTTCTTTATAATTTGAACAAGGCTCTGATCTCATGTTTCCTGGAAGAAAATATTTCTCATAAATTTCAAAATTGTTTTGTTATGTGTACAAGAATTTACTTCAGCGCTTTATTAATATTTTCCTGTTTTTGCCCTTAATAATTCTTGAGTCATAATACCTAAATTACATTTATTTTTACCTATCTTAGTATCAAAGGTGTGAGGATTTTGTGGGTTAACTTTTGGACATGTTCCCTTCACTCCATCTTTTATTTTAATTTTTAAAAAAATTAAAAAAATTTTTTAATGTTTGGTTTTGAGAGAGAGAGAGAGAGAGGCAGAGCATGAATGGGGGAGAGCAGAGAGAGAGAGGGAAACACAGAATCCAAACCAAGCTCCAGGCTCTGAGCTGTCAGCACAGAGCCCAATTCAGGGCTTGAACCCATGAACAGAATTGTAAGATCATGACCTGAGTTGAAGTTGGTTATTTAACCAACTCAACTACCCAGGCACACTTCCCTTCACTCTATCTTAATAGTAATTGCTTTTGCCAACATTTATGGTTTATTTAAAACTTTTCAGCTTATTTTATTTGAGATACTCCATTCCCCAATTTGATCTGTCTGCTTTTCCATTGTTTGAATTTAATGTTAGGGTTGGTTTTCTTGGTTTGGCATAGTTGGGTTGACTGTGACACTATTTTTACATATTGTAAGTTTGAGTATATTTTTCAAAAGCACACTTTACGATAGAGAAGAAGCCTTCTAGTGTTGATAGCACTAATGCCAAAAAAGTCAGTTATTAGACCAACCATTGATTTACTTGTGAACTATTATTTATCCTATTGTAGATGTTTCTTTTTATTTTTAGTGTAAAATGCCAAAAATCATTCCAGCCATCCTGTTAAAAATTGGAGTAGACAATTATCTGATTACTTATTTCATGTATTTTCCCAACAGAATTAATCAAGACATTAAAAAAATTATTTTTATTTAACTTAAAGTGAGACCTAGAATTCCTGATATATTTACCCTTTCAGAACTAAGGATAATTTACAACAGGTTTCATATCACCTGGTATAGAATTGGTCCATGTTAGGAGAGGCAAGAAAGTAATCTAAAATTCTACCACTGATGATAAACATATAAAACAGGTTGTGTGTGGCAGTTATTGTGAAGGATTAATGAAGTTAATTGAAGTTTAAAACTAACATGAATTTCTTTAAAATTAGTGACTTCCAGTTTCTGGTCACAAATCTTAGTAGATTGTAAAACAAAAGATGATCTTTGGGACTAAACCTTTTGGAAACTTTCTCAGGATTTTAATGTACTTTGGGGAAAGAGCTTATAATAGCCCGATAGGTTACTAGCCTGATAGTTGTAATAGCCTGATAGTTTCTTACTACCCTTTCAAAGTCGATGATTATGATGGTAGTGATAATAGTGCATATTGAGTGATTATGATGAGGCCCTCTTCTAAATATTTCCTGTGTATGATCCTGTTTAGTTCCTATAACAACTCTGTGAGGTATAGGTATGTTACTAAGGACCACTTCATAGGTAAGGAAAGTGAAGTCCAAAGATGTGAAAAGTTTTCTAAGGTTCTAGACCTAGTCCTTGCCAAAGTCAGTATTTGAACCCAAACAGTCTGTTTCCAGAGCCTTTCCTACAATATGCAGGTCGGAATGAACTTCATCATCATATTCTGCTGAAGGAATATCAAATAGCATATATTTTTTGAGCATTTATTGCAAAAGGGGTGTTACAGGTTCTCATAAGGTTCATATTCTCACAGATCAACTCACAGGGAAATAAGATAAATATTTGCAAAGGTCATAATGAGCACAAAAGATACCTACAAGTTTTTCAATAACTTAACATCAGTCTGAACTTAGAATACCTTCTTTGAGAGGAGGTAACTTTAAGTATCACATTTAGGTAATTCTTTTGATTGTCCTAGGTGTATAACTGTAGATGATAACAAAGTAATTGTATTATCATTTTTATTAGCAAATTGTGCTAATTTAAGTTTCTTTCTCATCTGTTATAAAATACAGGAAAATCTAATACAGTCTTGATGGCTTTACAAGACATCCTTAAAGTCTTAAGTCTATCATCCGCCTCCCTGTTTTATTCGGTAGAATTCTGATATATTGCTACCCCCATTTCATATTTTAGTAGTTGCTAAAATAAAAATTAAAAAAAAATGTTGCTTCCCAATGCATCTTTTTTGTCATACATTTTTTAGAAAGTTTCTAAAAGTTTGCATTTTCTGCCCATAGTTAATGTCCTCTTGACAATGGCATGTTTAGGCAAATGTGGCTTTGGGACCTCAAAAGTGCTAGCCTGGGACTACATCTGGGCCAGTCACATATGTATGACCAGGCATCATACCTTGTCCTTTCGCTTCACGTGTGAGTCAGGCAGGTCGGCTTCCATTCGTGACTCCATCCCCAACCTTGAGCCCCTGTCTGGCATGTCACAGGCACTCAGGAAATGTTTGCTGAGCGAGTGATTGAACAATTTTGTAATTCACTGTGTTTTGTTAAGGCCAAAGTGCGAGGATACATGTGATGGCATTTTGTAAAGTACTGTGGGATTGGGAGGTACTTTTAGATAAAACCAATTCACTCCTTAGTTAGTGGTCATATTTAAACTTTCACTGTTAACATGAAATAATTTGATTACTTAGACAATACTTCTCTGATTTACTATGCCTGGCGTCACAATCTACCTGGCATAAAATGAAAGGGGAAAAAAAGAATTACAAGTAAAATCCTAAAGTAATTTTCTGATAAGGGTCCCCCATTTATGGATTATTAGTCCAGTTGTAATCATTGCTTAAACGTAAATAATTCAAGCTTATTATATATTTCTCCTTCTTTGTCTAACATGTTTCTACAGTGTGTATTCAGAATTTTGACCTTAAGTCCTTCATCATTTTTCTTTGCCTTCTTTCCTTTCCATTACTGCCTGCATCTCTTCAGTCATGCTTCAGCACAAGACCATTCAGTGAACACTTAGTTCATTTCAAGCCCGTGGAAGTGCATATTTGAATAAGACACATTTCCAGCCCTTAAGGACTCTTATCACTCATTACTCATATTACATATATTTTTTAATTGTTGTCCATTTCTGTGTGTCTGTCTCTCTCCTTATATCATGAGTTTAAGAACACAAACTGTATCTTACACACCTGTATTTCTTTAGAACCCCATACAGTGCCTGGCCTAAAGTAGGCCCTCAGTCATTGATCGAGTGAATAAGCTCACAGAGAGTTTATCCTTTATTAGGAAGGCCCATGTAAAACCATTTCATGCATAAACCTCAATTCACATTCTTCTTTCAGCTCATCAACCTGCAGTAAGAGGGCAGGTCTTTGTTATCACTATTTTATAGTTGAAGAAACAGAAGGGCAGATGATAGAAATGATGTACCACATGCTGTGCTAATCCCAGACTCATTTTCATGAGGAAAGTAACCTATGCAAAAGCTAATTGTTAACAGTGTGGAGAGTTTAGCACTTTTCAAATTTTTATGGAATAAATATGCTTTTGGAGATGCATTGAAGGGCACCCGATGACAAGATCCTAACTGGAAAAAGAAATGAACGTCTTTTTATTTTATTTATTTATTTATTTATTTATTTATTTAAAATAATTTTTTAAATGTTTATTTATTTTTGACACAGAGAAAGAGAGACAGAGCATGAGCGGGGGAGGGGCAGAGAGAGAGGGAGACACAGAATCTGAAGCAGGCTCCAGGCTCTGAGCTGTCAGCACAGAGTCCGATGTGGGGCTCGAACTCACAGACCATGAGATCATGACCTGAGCCGAAGTCGGATGCTCAACTGACTGAGCCACCCAGGAGCCCCTTGCGTGTCTCTCTTAAATTCAGTAACTTGATCAATTCTTGACAATGTACTGTATACTAATCAGCGGGTTGTGCTTGACATTAAGGCCACAGTGATGAATAAGCCATCTGTTGTTAATGAGTTTCCACCCCTGGAGAAGGCAAGACAAATTCAGTGTGGTCAATAGCCAATACATTGTGGTAATCCTTAAATGGAAGGGGTTGGTTTGTTCTTGGCTTGTCTCCTTGGTGACTGTTTATTAAGTTCTTACTATGAGGAAGGCCTTGGCCTAAACTCTTTATCTTACAGTCTCATTTAATTGTTCCAACAACCCTGTAAGGTCAAACCACTATTCCCATTTTACAGATAAGAAAATTGATTGTGTGAATATTATTTTGTAAGCTCATCAAAGACGGGACAACACATAGAGGAATTGGAGAAGGCAATTGAGAATAGAAGGATGACACGATTATACTGGTCAAGAAAGACCACTGAAAGGTACTGAAAGCATATTCTTAATAAGAGAGTTGCAGTTTAACACCAGAATTGCTCTAGTCTTTTAATGATCCTTGAAGCCATGTTTGGATTGCATTTTGTCTTGAGGATCATATTTCTGGCACGAATCCCTGGGAATATGAAGAAAGGCCATCTTAGAATGTTCCAGTTGGCTATAAATGTGGAAACATCTGAGGGATTTTTCTGGTCAGGTCCAGTAGGAACAGAAGTCATACTGCAAGCTCTAGTCTTGGAGCATTTCAGGATATGGGAAATTGAGTTCAGTGAACATGGAAATAATGATGAGAAATCCATAAACAAGGTTTAAAAATAGGTGACTTCCATGCCCTGTCCCTGGCTTTTCCCATGGTGTCACATAATCACATTACATGGCACATGGACTACGTAAGGCCGGGGATATCACAGTTGGCCTTATAACATGATACTTTGCTGGCTTTAGGACATGTTACATGTATTGAATCGATTATAAAATATGAAAAGTAAAATAAAAACTAGCCTTATCATAGGATTCTGAATATAAGGTACATTTCAGAAAAGTGGAGGCTCCATTGTTTTTTATGACTAGAATGTCATTGTGTTTGGGAGTTAATGAAGCACTGAAGTGTCATTATTTGAGCGTAATCGCAATAAGGACAGTCTGAATAAGAACTCATTAAATAGATATATTTTTAATAAATAAATGGAATTTTCTTATGCTCAACTTTATTTGGTGTTGTGAAAGAAACCACCAGGTTAATGTTCTGCTAGTGAGAGGCATCTTGCAGGACTGTTGGAGAGGCTATAAAAGAGTCCTGTGTAATTATATTATACAAATGGCAAACAGTTGGAAATATTTAAGCCATTAAACAGGGTTGAGTTCCTTTTAATAGATTAAAATTGCCCCAAAATAGTAATCCTGCTTACACTTTTAATGAGATTTAATAAACTTACACTTCACCCACACTCAGTGATATATATATCTTAAATTTTGAATTGGTGCTATGTGGTTTAATGACTTTTTCATTTTATTTTCCAGTGATAGAAATATAGCATTTACTCTGCATTTTTTCTATGCTAATTAATCCAGTTCCACTCTAATCCTGGGTAGATCTGTCTGTCTTGAGTTTCTCTTCCCGTCCTGGGTAAATATGGAACAGCCTGACCTATTCTCAAGTTATCTGTTGAAAGATGGTGAAAATAGGTATAACTCTAAGTCATTTTTTGGAGGGGACTAATTAAGAATTGTTGATTTTTTTAAGCTTTTGCTCGTGTGATATGAGTTTAAGATGTTGCATCCTCCAGTGTGCTCACCAATGGATAGGCTCTCATTTTGCCACTTGGTCCTTAAATGAATGCCATAGTCTAGATGTGATCTGACCTGGAAGGATTGGAAATATTTGAGGTGTAAATGAGGCTTCTTCCATTAATGCAGCTAATGCTTTTTCTTTTTCCCCGCCCCCACCCTGTCCTAGGAAACGTGTGCTTTGGATTGGTAGTCACTTTCCATGCCCAGATCATTTTGTAGTAAACTGTTTTAAATAAGGTCTTTTGTCTGCCTTTGAATTTTGTTTTTGTATAAAGTTTTCACTGTTCAATCTCATCATCTTAAGTTTAGCTCATTGCTCTAGTTATTGGAATATTTTTGCAGACTGATTCTGTCATTAGTGTATTAGGAATTCCTTCTGGAAGGCTGCGTTTTAGCGTATCTTTAAGAAGGGAAGGGAAATGGGGGAAGACACAATAGGGAAATCCTATCAAAAACCTATCAAGTGATGGCATTATAAAGGTTTTAACAATAAATGTTGGTATTTTGTAGTGTTTACTTCCCATTTCCAACACAGTAAAAATCTCCATTCATATGTGCATGTGTTCTAAGATGTAATTACTAACAATAATGCATCATAATTACATGATACATCTATTCAGAATATATACAACATCATTGCTAAATATTTTTTCTTCCTACCAGGGTAACATACCTTCCCTACTTCAATTATTTATCAATATTTTTAAGTGAATTTAGTAAATGCATTTATGTGATTGTAACCATGATTGACAGTTGAAAGCTCTTTTCTATAATTATATTAGTGATGGATTTCATAGTGGTTTTAGTTTTCTTCACAAAATGCTCACACATTGTCAGTATTTAGCAAGAGATCTACCTTTTTCTCTATAGTCTCTGCTTATATACTCTTGGATTATTATTATTTATTATTATTACTACTGTCTCCTGTAATTTAGTCCCTAGGGCTTTAATGTCTGTTTCCATGGTCTCTGAAGTTCAAGGAAAAGGTTTAAAAAAAGAAACTGCATTGGATTATGTTCCCCATCTTCCAGCCACATAGTGGTGAACACCTAGCTATTTTTCAGTATTCAGTAGTCCCCTCCTCTAAGAAGATTTTCCTGACTCAGGTAAAACTAAACAACCACTCCATCTTTAAATCCCCATATTTTTTTTACAGAGTACCAATTTAATAATCACACTCTTAAGTATTCTTGTTATATAGCAGAGTATAAACTTTCTCACCTCGGTTTATGTATAAATTGTCCAGTGTCCCTTCACCGAGTGATGAGTTGTGCCATAGTCCTCTTTTTATGACAGTACAAAGCCCAGTATCGGGTGCAGCATAAACACTCAATAAATGTCATGGAATGAGAAGCCATGAGTGGATGAAATCTGCCTTTGGTCCTTCCCCTGCTCTCCAGTCTCTGTTCTAGAGCTCTGCTCACTTGGACTTACTCCTGGTCTACAAGTTTCCCATGTTTCACCCTGTTTTAATTCAATTTTACCTCATTTTCCAATAGGAGAAAAATTTATTCTCGCTTTTTCTTGATAAATGTGAATCAAAAAGAATAAAGTAATTCTTGTGCCACTATATATATATATTTTTTAAGAAAAATGTTTTTTCTATTTCTCTTGAAAAGTTTACATTTGCTTTAAAATGTTACTGGATCGATAAAGTTGGCTAAGAGATATTTGTGGACCTGTGTACACCAGGTGCCCCTGGATGGGTCATTTCTCTAGACCTGTTTCTTTCTAACAAGGATGGTTGGTTATGGAAAGTATTTTTTAATACTTAATAAAGGAATTTTTCACCTTTAAAATAATGCAAACCTCTTAAAATTTTTTTTTTCAACGTTTATTTATTTTTGGGACAGAGAGAGACAGAGCATGAACGGGGGAGGGGCAGAGAGAGAGGGAGACACAGAATCGGAAACAGGCTCCAGGCTCTGAGCCATCAGCCCAGAGCCCGACGCGGGGCTCGAACTCACGGACCGCGAGATCGTGACCTGGCTGAAGTCGGACGCTTAACCGACTGCGCCACCCAGGCGCCCCAATGCAAACCTCTTAAACTTTGAACAATAAGCCTGCTGTACACTTCCTGTTTTCAGGAAGGTTTTTACAGTTTTCAGGAGAAAATAGAGACTTCACACGAGTGAACAGAAGAAGAGGGAACAGAATAGCCAGCTGGCAGAATGCACGTGGTGAGAAACTGTGTGAGTGACTTTCTGAGGCACACTTTTGCCCAATAGGCTGGACAGGCAGTTGGCTGGGAGAAAGGATCCCCCAACATGTAGCACGTTTTAGCAGATAGATGTAAAAGTGGTATTTGCACAAGTTCAGCAGCCTGTGGTGAACAGGTGCAACAAACAGGCAATTTTCAGGGAGCCATGAGGACTCAGCCTGAGGCACTATGGGAATGGTCACCAGAGGAGGTTTATGAGTAACCAGTGAAAGTGTGAGCCTTCTCTTCTGCCCAGGACAATCAGCAGCTGTTTGTTTGAGTCAGCTTTGTAACAAGAGGTAGGTAAGTGGAAGGCTGAGACATAAATAGAAAGGAAAGGGATGGAGGGAATGAAATCCCATTAAAGCACTGACCCCTGCCAGGTCTTTAATTCACTCAGTAGGTACTAAATAAGTCCTCTGGGTTAAGAAATGGTAGCTTTACAAAATGTGACTAATTTAATTCTTAAAACATTGGTATGAGGTTTGAAATTTTATTTCTTGGTGAACAAGGAAATTGGAGGTCAAGAAACTAATGTCCTTTCCTCAGGCTTCTGAAGACAGTAAACTGTAGAATTAGGTGTTAGGGCCCTCCTGCTGAAGCCCTCACTCAAAATTGCAGAAAGATTTACAGGCACTAACACTTATAAGGAATCCTTCTTTAAACTCTAGATGAAGAGGTACTAACAACATGTGTGCTTTACTTTTGAGAGCCAGGAAGGCAGCCAAATATAGTCCTGGCTTGGAAGACCCAGAAGTGCTCATGTTCATCATAAGATCCAGCAATACCACCTGACTGCTGATAATTTCTAGTAATTCAAGGGAACCAAATGGTAGATTTGGAAAAAAAGGACCCCCAATACACTGACAGATCCTCTCATTCTTGTACCAGTGGAAGGTAAATCCCTGACAAAAAGAAAGGAAGTATGAGGAGAAAAGTCAGGCATGGCTGATGGTACTAAGCCCAGGATTAGGTGCCACACACTGTGACTGATGCTATTGGGGGTTGCTGTTGTAGGGAGGTGTAGAGTACAGATCACAGAGACTTCAAAGAATGTGTTTAGTAGTCCACTCAGTGACCTAACCAAGAGGTCTTTTAACTGAGATTTAAGGTGGCAATTAATATGAAGCTTAGACAAGTTTTGGAAAACCTGATGTCAGATAGCACAGAAAGAAAAAATGCCTTCGCATAATAACTGATGGGAAAAAGCAGCAGGGAAGAGGAGTCAAGGGCAATGATTATAGTTTCTGATATGTACACAGTGATACACATTTGATAGGTAATAATAAGTTGAAATAGGAAGTGAAATACATGACTAGCTTCACTGATATTAATAGCACTGTAACTCAGCTGAAAACTAAACTTTGTTTTAGAAAATAGATCTAAGAGAAACAGATTAGCCAAGAGATAGATCTCTATGTAAACCAATCAGTGCATTAAAGGCATAATTAAAAAGAGATACATTGAAGTGGTTTGATGGGAGTGTACTCTACACAGAAGGTGGCCAGAAAATGTGACTGAGGATTTCCGAACAGAAATTGCTAAACTAACATCGAGGTAAGACACATGGAGACACCTCCATTTTGACGGTGCCTTGGCAACATGGCCGAAAGCAGAGCACATGGTGGCAACTGACTTGCTTTGGGGAAAATTCCATCTTTTAGAACATATGTAAGAAATTAGGGAAATGGATGGGTCATTTTTTTTTCATGTTTGTTTATTTTTGAGAGACAGCATGAGTGGGGGAGGGGAAGAGAGAATCTGAAGCAGGCTCCAGGCTCTGAGCTGTCAGCACAGAGCCCGACGAGGAGCTCGAACTCACAAACCATGAGATCATGACCTGAGCCGAAGTCAATGCTTAACTGACTGAGCCACCCCGGTGCCCCTGGATGGGTCGTTTCTCTAGACTTGTTTCTTTCTAGCAAGGATGGTTGGTTATGGAAATGAGAGTAACCTGATCACATCATCCTAGAGATTGTAATATCCAAGAAAAGGAACACTGGGTAGAGTAGAACAGTAGAAACCAGAAGTTCTAGAAAAGATGAGTGTTTTGTCATGAAGTAAGATTCTAAAATACTACTCACTGGAAGACAGTTGATCTCTTCCTCCGTCTGTCTTGTTTCACACACACAGATGCTTTCTCCCCACTGTTAGTATTCAGGAAGACTTTACTTAAAGGAAACACTAAATAGTAAATAAAAAGAAAGTGATCAAAAATTATTTGAAAAGTCCTTATACACACTTTATAGTAACTCAAGTTCAGTTGTTACTTTTTCCTGTATTTGTTCATAAATTATAGAGCACCTGTTGTGTGCCAGGCATATAAAAATTAAGATGGTCAACTTGTAAAAGTATTTGTTAATAAATTATGAATTAATTATAATCTATTCATTTTAGCTTCCCCAAACTATTGTTAATTTGGAATATAAAGAGTCAATCGAGTTTAAAAACATATATTAAAGTTTAGGAAGTCTTAACAGTTACTAACATACTGTCTTTAAACTGAAGAATTATTTGAGAACTTTGAATTAATTTCATTAATTTGTGTAAGGATTTGCCCTTTGTCTAGAAGTGGGAGTCACTGGATTGATTTCATAAAATTCCCCTGAGCTTTAAAATACTTTGTATGATTTCATTGTTAAATTTGGACTAGATTAACCAAAATCTTGAGTGTGAGGGTTAGATTTTTCTCTGAATACAATTAAATGCCACTAGATGTTTTTTTTCTCTTTTTCTCTGTAGTAATTTTTTGGTAAATGATATTTATGCACACAGAATAACATAACATATATATAACATTAATGTAAGTTATGAAGAATAAAAATAACATAATAACCTGTGAATCCACTCCTTAATGTGACAATTAGAACGTTTCTGATTTTCTACTGGGCAACTTGCTGAATCTCTTTGCTGTACCGTCTGATCTCACCTTACTCTGCCTGTTAATCATCCTGCGTTCCATGTTATCACTCCCGTGTCTTTGGTTTTGTTTTGTTTTTAATGGCCTTATAATAATGTGTGTGTGTGTGTGTGTGTGTGTGTGTTTGAAGTTTTTAAGCTTTAATTTTTGCTAAACAGATATTTTTCCTGCATAATTAAAATGGATAATAAACAGGATTGATGTGACAGCTGCTGTCATTTATGATTTATGAAGTAGTCTAAGTTGAATATATAACTTAAAAAGCAATTTATATGTTTGACTAGGCTGTCAAATGAATATTTTGTCTTTTAAGCTTTAATGAAAGGAATACTTCTTGTGACCAGTGATAGGAAAGCTGATTTCAAAAACATAGTCACAGCTTAAAGTGTTGATCTTGGCATATTTTGATCATGTTCTTTATGTATCTTATGTCCCTGAGTGCCTTTATTCCCCTTTATGTATTTTTGCAATGAGAGTGGTATTAACCACGATAGATAAAAAAATGCTGTGTATGTAGAAGCCCCTCTATTTCAGGTTAGGTTCCAGATTGCCTTTTTTTGTTGTTCATTTGATGAGTCCAGTGTGACTTAAGGGATTTCAGCTTGTAGGGTCAAATGTATTTCACACAAACAGGTGTGAGATTTAAAATGTACAGCTTTGTAATACAGCTCGAAGTCCAGAATTGTGATGCCTCCAGCTTTGGTTTTCTTTTTCAACATCACTTTGGCTATTTGGGGTCTTTTCTGGTTCCATACAGATTTTAGGATTGTTTGTTCTAGCTCTGTGAACAATGCTTATATTATTTTGATAGGGATTGCATTGAATGTGTAGATAGCTTTGGATAGTATGGACGTTTTAACAATATTTGTTCTTCTAATCCATGAGCATGTTTTTTTCCTTTCTTTGTGTCTTCTTCAGTTTGTTTCATAAGCTTTCTATATAGTTTTCAGCCTACAGATCTTTTACTTCTTTGATTAGGTTTATTCCTAGGTATTTTATGGTTTTTGGTGCAATTGTAAATGGGATCAATTCTTTGATTTCTCTTTCTGTTGCTTCATTATTGGTGTATAGAAATGCAACCAATTTCTGTATGTTAATTTTATATCCTGCGACTTTGCTGAATTCACATATCACTTATAGCAGTTTTTTGGTAGAGTCTTTTGTTATCAAAACAGTATTTTACTAGCACAAAAACAGACACATAGATCAATGGAACAGAATAGAGAGCCTAGAAATATATGGCCAACTAATCTTTGACAAAGCAGGAAAGAGTAGCCAATGGAGAAAAGACAGTCTTTTCAATAAACGGTGCTGGGAGAGTTGGACAACAACATGAAGAAGAATGAAACTGGACCACTTTCTTACACCATACACAAAATTAGATTCAAAATGGATTAAAGACCTAAATATGAGACAGGAAAACATCAAAATTCTATGGGAGAAAATAGGCCATAACTTCCTACTTGACATTTCTCTGGAGGCAAGGAAAATAAAAGCAAAAATGAACTATTGGGACCTCATCAAGATAAAAAGCTTCTGCATAGTGAAGGAACAATGAACAAAACTAAAAGGCATCCAACAGAATGGGAGAAGATATTTGTGGGTGACCTATCAGATAAATGGTTTGTATCAAATATCTATAAAGAACTTCCCAAACTCAACACCCAAAAAACAAATAATCCAGTGAAGAAATGGGCAGAGACATGAATAGACACTTTTCCAAAGAAGACATTCACATGGCTAACAGACATATGAAAAGATGCTCAACATCACTCATCAGGGACATACAAGTCAAAACCACAATGAGATACCACCTTGTACTTGTCATAATGGCTAAAATGAACATTTCAGGAAATAGCAGATGTTGGTGAGGATGCAGAGAAAGAACGCTTTTGCGCTGTTGCTGGGAATGTAGAGTGGTGCGGCCACTTTGGAAAATGGTATGGAGGTTCCTCAAAAAATTAAAAACGGAACTACCCTGTGACCTAGCAATTGCACTACTAGGTATTTATCCAAAGGGTACAAAAATGCTGATTCAAAGGGGTACATGCTCCCCAATGTTTATAGCAGCGCTATCAACAATAGCCAAATTATGGAAAGAGTCCAAATGTCCATTGACTGATGAATGGATAAAGATGTGGCATGTGTGTGTATACACACACACACACACACACACACAGAAACACACACACACACACATTGGAATATTACTTGGCAATGAAAAAGAATGAAGTCTTGCCATTTGCAACAACGTGGATGGAACTAGAGTGTATTATGGTAAGCGAAATAAGTCAGGCACAGAAAGACAAGTATAATATGATCTCGCTCATATGTGGAGTTTAAGAAACAAAACAGATGAACATAGGGGAAGGGAAGGAAAAATAAGATAAAAACAGAGCGGGATGCAAACCATAAGAGACTCTTTAATACAGAGAACAAACTGAGAGTTGCTGCAGGGGAGATGGTGGGGGATGGGCTAGATGGGTGATAGGCATTAAGGAAGGCACTTGCTGGGATGAGCACTGGGTGTGTATGTATTTGATGAATCACTGGGTTCTACTCCAGAAACCAATACTACACTGTATGTTAACTAACTTGAATTTAAATAAATAAATTTAAAAATAATAATAAAAGAAAAAATGTACAAATATTATGAAATCTTAAAATTAGGCATGATCTCTTTTTCACTTGGTTTACCTGGTTTATCTATATTGACATTGGGTTAAATCAAGAAGTCCCCTTTGTGGTCATATCCTGCAGTGACTTAGAAATTTTATAGTGGCTGCTGAATCTCCAGCAAGACCCTCACCCTGTTTCCTTCATGTTCATGAACAAGCATTTAACTTACCCCAGATTAATATTAGGCCCCTCAGTATACAATGTTTTAGTCACATTACTAAAAGATTTTTCATGACAAACTGTTGATTACACAGACATGGCCCTTTCACATTTGTTGTGACTTCCTCTTAGTGGTTGCTTTAGATTTTGCAATATGTGATGACAACTAAACCGAAGTCCACTTTCAAATGATGTTATACTCCTACACGGTAGCATGGATATGTTACAGCAGAGAATGTTCCATTCCTTCCTCCCCATCCCTGTAGCACTGATGTCATTCATTGCCCTTATACATGTGCTATAGTTAGTGCACTGTTACTATCATTGTTGTTGTTGTTGTTTTTGAGAGCTAGACAGTGTGTGGAGGGGAGAGGGACAGAAAGGAGACAGAGGATCTGAAGCAGGCTCTGCGCTGAGAGCAGAGAGCACAATGCAGGGCTCGAACTCATGAACCATGAGATCATGACCTGAGCTGAAGTCGGAATGAGTCACCCAGGTGTCTTACTATTATTGTTTGAATACAGTTTACTATTAGATCAATTAAGAAAAAGAGAAATTACTTTACCTTTATTTATTGTTTCTCCATTACTCTTACTTTCTTCATTTAGATCTAATTCTGATCTATGTTATTTTCCTCTTCCATGAAGAACTTCTTTTAACATTTCCCTGTAAGGCAGGCTTACTGGCAATGAATTCCCTCAGTTTTTGTTGATCTCACAGAGTCTTACTGTCTCCTTTACTTTGAAGAATTGCTGGACAGAGAATTCTAGGTTGATTTTTTTTTACATGACACTAACTATTTCACCCTACTCCCTTTTTGTTTGCATTATTTGATCTAGTAAAAGTTCTTGATTTTCAGTTTGTTCAGCTTTTTTTCTTGTTGGAAGATGTGATGATAACTTCCAGACTCTTGACATTCTGTGTTGAAACTGGAAGTCCCTTTGTGACTTCCTCTTTGTCCTTCAAAATACTTCTTATTATTGGAAAAATCCAGACCTCATATAATAGTCTTGGTTTTCTCAGAGTTCCAGTTTTTAAAGTGCTATTGTCTTTAATCTCCCTTGTATTTATTTCTCCTTTTATTAGCACTTTTAATATTGTTACTGTATTTGTACTTAATGGTCATGTCATGGATGGTAATATTTTCAAAATATCTCAAAATCAAACACAGAAATGCCACACCAACTGAAGACTGTTTACTGTATGCTGGGCAATGAAACATGAGCCCAGCGTGTCTGTTGTCAACATTTGTTGATGGCACTGGAGTCGTTCTGCAGCTAAATTTAATCTCTAAAAATTTTGAGTAGAGTCAGTTTCCCATTAATTATGTCAGTCATAGTGGAGCTGTGGATGGATATTTGCTGAGCATAGATATGAGGTGCTGTGATCTAGTAAGTTCCAGGGCATGTCTCTGGAAGCAAACCTGTATAGGTGCTGATGCCCTCAAGGTAAGTTAAGAGCCCCTACTCTCTGCTTCCATAACATTCGGCAGATACTTCCTGCTCTGTGTTTGCTGTTTTACCTGTTTGTCTCCTGCACTGATAGCTTTTTTGTTGATTTGTGTCAACAATTTGATAAACTCAAGTACTCTTCTAGCCTTTATCCAAATTATACATGATGGGCAGTAGTGAATCAGGTTTTTTTTTTTTTTTTTAATTTTTTTTTTCAACGTTTATTTATTTTTTGGGACAGAGAGAGACAGAGCATGAACGGGGGAGGGGCAGAGAGAGAGAGAGACACAGAATCGGAAACAGGCTCCAGGCT
Organism: Lynx canadensis; assembly: GCF_007474595.2. Taxonomy (NCBI): domain Eukaryota; kingdom Metazoa; phylum Chordata; class Mammalia; order Carnivora; family Felidae; genus Lynx; species Lynx canadensis. Next base: position 5,582,722 of record NC_044312.2, on the reverse strand, counting down.
CTGAGCCATCAGCCCAGAGCCCGACGCGGGGCTCGAACTCACGGACTGCAAGATCGTGACCTGGCTGAAGTCGGACGCTTAACCGACTGCGCCACCCAGGCGCCCCGTGAATCAGGTTTAGTACTCTTTCTACATTGTGGCTAAGGAATATTTTGGCCATTGAGTATAGGTCATTTTCCCTTACAGGAAATCTTTTGGAAGTTTAATAATAATTTTGTGAGGGGTACTTGGGTGGCTCAGTCTGTTGTGTCTGACTCTTGATTTCACCTCAGGTCATGATCTCACAGTTTGTGAGTTTGAGTCCCACATCAGGCTCTGCGCTAACAGCGTGCAGCCTGCTTGGGATTCTCTCTGCCCCTCCCCCACTCACATGTTCTTGCTCTCTCAAAATCAATAAATAAACTTAAAAAATACTCTAGTGGAATAAACTTCGGTATTTTATTCAAATAATTTTGAGACAAAACAAGTCGTGCCTGTGAGTTTATAGAGTACATTAGGTCTACACCTGTCTAGCCTCACATGGGTACTGGATTTGTATTTTGAAGAGCTGAATTTTGGTGTGTGTGTTTCATAGATGATACAAGTTGTACTGAAACATTTGCTTTTAGTTATGTTAATGTTAAAAAACTATTCTAAGGCATAAGCAAGGCATCAGTTTATTTTTGTAATTGTGTGTAGAATGCTGTGTCTAAAGCCAAAACACGTCCCTAGGTTTGGCAAACATCTTCAGAGTGGGTTTGCCAAATGCATACAGATTGTGTCTATATGATGCAAAAATATTTGGTTATTATGAGAAATGTATTGGTAGAAGTCAGTGTAAGGAAGCAGGCACACCTAAGTCTAGCTGATTGTAATTTTCACTGTTCAGCTGGTTGTTCTAATGCTGTGCAGACCTAACTTGCATCAAACAGGGAAACAACAGGCTTTATTAGTGGGCACAATTAACAATTTTCTTTTTGCTTTTTCTCTTCATTGGTTGGTATTTGATCTGCATCATTTTAGTATCCCAGTGCTGTTAGGGCTTGGAGAAATCATTTAATCTATTCCTCTGACAGTATGTGCTGAGCTATTTCCCAAGCCTTCATTATGATTGAATATAGAGAATCACAGAGTTAAACCTCATCTTACTGCAGTGATCTCAAATCGAAGAGGAAAGTTTACCATGTGTAGGTAGAAAATACTCTAGAATAGAGATTTACATTGTTCCCTGTCCTTCATAGCTGTTGCAGAGAATATTCTTTTAAACACAAAGAATATCTGGGTTGGAGGTAAAGGCTTAAGTTTAAATGAAATTTTGGCCTTCCTTCCATCAATGTGTTTTCAAGATGGTGGGAAGATTCATGGACCAGTGAATACATCAAGTATTTTTTAAATATTATTTTTTGTGGAGGGCAGCATTATACACTGTGATGAGAATTGTTTTTGAGAAAGTTTTATTTTAGTGTTTTTGAGATGGATTTGCATTGAAAGCTGGTTGTGAAAAAAGGTGGGAATTGGTGTAGAATTTAGGTATGAATTAAGAACCTGTGAGTCAATGTGAATTATAGGGTATATAGAGAGTGTTCAGGTGACTTACACTATAAAACTTGTATTTTTATTTTTTTCCAGCAGCTAGTTTGCTGGAGGAACAAAGAAATTAGAATAGGAAATTACTATAGAGTAAAAATTTCCTGTGATTTTGGATTTCTACTTAAACTAATTTTTAACAATAAAATAATCACTTCTTTTAAATATGGATTTAATAATTAGAGCAACTAATTCAGTACATGTGATGAAGTGAAGTACCAGAAATATTAGAATATTTGGTTGCTTTGTCATCTAAAACATAACCTCAGTTACTATATAGTAAAACTTAAAATTTTACTTTAGAAACCTCTAAATTCTCAAGCTAATTTTATGCACTTAATTATGCATTGCTTCTAATAGTTTGCTTTAAAATGAACATTTAAAAAATACTTTCAAAGCTTAGTTCATGTTTGTGCAGATAAAAGTCTTCTTGATGGTAAACAAAAATAATAAATGCTGTGCACACAAGTTGATATTATTTTGTGAAACCCTTAGTCGTTATAGCCCTAGGGATTTTTCACATTACAATTTACATGCAAAACCAATGTTTGGGCATTTAAGGGATGATTATTAAATCTGAGGATTATCTAAATCCTGTGCTTTAACTTCTGCTTCTGTTTATCATTTCTTTGCTAATTGGAATCTTCTCTGAGGAAGAGGGAGAGAAAAATAGAACCTTAATACAAATTAGTCAATTTTATGACTGATGGTTAGTTTTTGGAGAAAGAGTTTAAACAGAGTGGTTAAAGTAGGATTCCACATAATCTGTCTTGCTTTCATTTTCCTGGATAGTAAAGAATTTGCTTTTACTTTGGGTTTAGTTTCTTAGTAGTTTTCAGTAGAAGTGGCCATTGTGAGATCTTGAAGTATTTTAAATGTATTTTTATCTTTAGTAGTATATATATTGAGGTTCCCCCAGAAAAACATTTTTTTAAATTGTGCCATTTGTATTCGGTCTGCTAACTCCTTTCCTGAGTGTGCATTTTCCTTCTTCAAGTGCCTTTTCTACCTTTTATTCTTTCCCTTCCTTCATTCCTTCCTTTTTTCTTCCACTCTTCCTACTTTCCCATAACAAATACTTACCGAATGTCATCTGTATGTGATGCACATATGTCTGCATATGTCTTAATGGTGGACCTTCTGGAGGAAAATCTTTCTTTTTTTTTTTTTTTTTTTTTTTTTTCCTGGCAAATCAAGGGCACAATCAGTTACCTGTCTCTGGATATAAATAGCTGACTGGCTTCAGTGTGGGTAAAGTCCTCTTCCTTTCGAGACGTTGTATTGGTTAAGGAAAGCTATATCGCTGTAACAACTATCACCAGTATATAATAGCTCAAGAAAAGTTGAACTCCATCTCAAATAAAGGTTCCTGGCAAATGTTCCAAATCAGAGATTGGGGATCTGTCCTTTATAGTCCCTGAGGGACCCAGGCTGATGCATGGCTTTTGGGTGTTTGCCATTTCAGCCCACGTAAGGGAGAAGAAAGCATGGAATATTGTGCCAGAGAGGTTTAGGGATCAGATCAAGGACAGTGTATATAAATTCTATTCATATTTTGTAGTCACATATTCACACTAAGTGAAAGTAAAACAGAAATGGAATCTAATTTTGAACCTAGAAATAAGTGAGGAATGGATTTTGATCTACAATTAATGGTCATGGATCACAGCCATGGGTGGCCACCTTGAGCCAGAACCAATCAGTAGCTTTCACAATGATACACTCTATAATAATTAGTTCTCAAGTTAAAAACCATAAAAAAAATAATTTCTGGCCTTTTTATTTCCTGTTTACAAAAACTGCTCCTGCACTTTGTAGGAAATTTTCTTTGGATATAAACTATTCAGAAGAATGCTAATTCTGTCCCTAGTCATATAGCTCAGAGAAGCTTATCATAATACTTTCGTATTTCCTTCTCAACTTTTATATACATTTATTTATTAAAATTTTTTTTGAATGTTGTATTTATTTTTGAGACAGAGACAGAGCGTGAGCAGGGGAGGAGCAGAGAGAGAGGGAGACACAGAATCCGAAGCAGGCTCCAGTCTCTGAGCTGTCAGCACAGTGCCCGACGCGGGGCTCAAACGCACAAACCATGAGGTCATGACGTGAGCCAAAGTCGGACACTTAACCGACCGAGCCACCCAGGCGCCCCATCAACTTTTATATACATTTAAAAATGTGATTGTCACACTCAGATATCACCTCACGCCAGTCAGAGTGGCCAAAATGAACAAATCAGGAGACTATAGATGCTGGCGAGGATGTGGAGAAACGGGAACCCTCTTGCACTGTTGGTGGGAATGCAAATTGGTGCAGCCACTCTGGAAACAGTGTGGAGGTTCCTCAAAAATTAAAAATAGACCTACCCTATGACCCAGCAATAGCACTGCTAGGAATTTACCCAAGGGATACAGGAGTACTGATGCATAGGGGCACTTGTACCCCAATGTTTATAGCAGTACTCTCAACAATAGCCAAATTATGGAAAGAGCCTAAATGTCCATCAACTGATGAATGGGTAAAGAAATTGTGGTTTATATACACAATGGAGTACTACGTGGCAATGAGAAAGAATGAGATAATGGCCCTTTGTAGCAACATGGATGGAACTGGAGAGTGTTATGCTAAGTGAAATAAGCCATACAGAGAAAGACAGATACCCTATGTTTTCACTTTTATGTGGATCCTGAGAAACTTAACAGAAACCCATGGGGGAGGGGAAGGAAAAAAAAAAGAGGTTAGAGTGGAAGAGAGCCAAAGCATAAGAGACTCTTAAAAACTGAGAACAAACTGAGGGTTGATGGGGGGTGGGAGATGGGTATTGAGGAGGGCACCTTTTGGGACGAGCACTGGGTGTTGTATAGAAACCAATTTGACAATAAACTTCATATATTGAAAAAAATAAAATAAAAATGTGTTTGGGATTATACTACGTATGGTTTAGGTTTCATGTTTTTAATTGAAAATTAATATTTTGAATTTTTTCTCATGACAGTAAAAATACTTGAAAATGTTATTGGCTCTTTAGATGATTAGAAGAATGATCTATGATTTATTTAAGTATTATCTTATTGGTGGAGTTGAGGATATTTCTATTTTTTATTATAAATGTGTCTTTGGTGAATAACTTTTATAGATAAATCCGTGCCTGCATTTCTAATTATTACCATAGTAAACTTGGTGACTCAAAGAGTAGGAATACAATTAAGGTCCTTAATTAATGTTAATTTTTTAAGCAGTTTTTTAAAGTTTATTTATTTGAGAGAGAGAGTGTGTATGTGCACACCAGTGCAGGAGGGGAAGAGAGAAAGGGAGAGAGAGAGAATCCTAAGCGGGCTCTGTGCTGTCAGTGCAGAGCTGGCTGGATGTGGGACTCGAACACATGAACCACGAGATCATGACCTGAGCCAAGTCAAGAGTTGGATGCTCAACTGACTCAGCCCCCGAGGCACCCCAATGCATGTTAATTTATTTTCAAAGAATTATAACAATTTAACTTCCCAAGAGCAATAATAAATGTGCCCACATGATGCATGCAATTACCCAATGACCCAGCAATTATACTCTTGGGTATTATCCCAGAGAAATAAGAACTTATGTTCATGCAAAAACCTATTAGGAATTTTCATAGGAGCATTATTCATAATAGCTAAAAACTGGAAAACCCAGATGTCCTTCAACAAGTGAAAGGTTGAATAACCCATGGTGGATCCCTATCACGGAATACTACTCAATAGTAAAAAGGAAAGAGCTGAATGGATACAGTCAGAATGTAGATGAATCTCCAGAGAATTATGCTGAGTGAACACAAAAAAGTCTCAAAAAATAAAGTGCTCTGTGATTCCATTTATACATATTTTTGAAGTGAGAAAAATAAAGAACAGGTGAGTGGTTTCCATGGGTTAAGGATGGCGGGGAGAGGCATTGGACTGAATGTAGTTAAAAAGGGACAACACAGGCAGTCTCTGTGGGGATGGAACTGTTGTGTATCTTGCCTCGTGATGGATACTCAAACCTACATATGTGATAAAATTGCATAGAATTTCACATACACACACACACACACACACACACACACACACACACACACACACAGTTGAGCACAAGTAGGGAGATCAGAAAAAGACCAGTACTGGGTCTCCTGGGTGGCTCAGTCAGTTTGACGTCCGACTTCACCTTAGGTCATGATCTCATGGTTTGTGAGTTCAAGCCCCTCATCGGGCTCTGTTCTGACAGCTCAGAGCCTGGAGTCTGCTTCCGATTCTGTGTCTCCCTCTCTCTCTGCCCCTCTCCCACACACACTGTGTCTCTTTCTCTCAAAAATAAACACTCAAAAAATAAAAAGAAATCAGTGGTGGACTGTATTAATGTCAATATTCAGTCTGTGATATTACTTGAAAGTTTTGCCAGATGCTATCATTGGGGAAACTGGGTAAAATGCATAGGAGATCCCTAGTTTTTCTTACCACTACATGTTAATCTATAGTCATCTCAAAATAAAAGGTTTTATTAAAAACAATAATGCCTACAATTTATCATGAGGCTTTAGTACTTGGCAATATAATAAAAGCTCTGTTGTTTGATGTCTGTAAGCTTTGCTGTAAACAGGAAATTGTGCCTTTCTTGCTCATTCCCTATTCTTTCTAACTGGTAGTTAAACATTCAAAATACAGACAAGTTCTTTTATTGTTTCTTGCTCCTATATTCTTCTTTTACTTGTTAGCATTTTCCCCCCAATATAATTGCAATTCCAAAAATATTCCTTCATTCTGTAGCCCTTTTGGTTGGACATATGATCATAAAGTTTTCACTGATGTGTATTTAGGGTAGCTCTGACTGTAGCCTGATTTTTAAGTTTGTGTTTTTATGTTCTTTAGATACAGAGTAATTGCTAAGAGACTTCTTCAGTGGCACGGGTTGTCTTTGTGCATAAGGAACCAATTGTATCTACTTATATGCTCTCGGTCAATAAGTAATGCTGTTAAAGGAGTTCTTTCATTTTATCAAAATAGAATCTGATTTTGTTCACTTTTTTATTTTGAAAACTGCTCTGAACAGGAGAACTGAGTTAGTGATATTCCTCATATGCTCAGGTTATAACACTTTTCTGTTATCACTCTGTGCCAAGCCCTTTTTTTCATTCTTGATTAATTTGCTTGTTTACATTCCTTCTTTATCATTGGCTCTCACTTCAAAACACCACATCCCACAGTCAGTTTTCTGTTTTATGTATGAATGTTTTCTTGTAAAACCTGTAGATTTTGTGTGTGTTTCACATTTATAGAAATATTGTTGTGCTGTATGACTTATATCTGTTTAAATGATAAGAGTTAGGGGCGTCTGGGTGGCTCAGTCTGTTAAGCTTTCGACTTCGGCTCAGGTCATGATCTTGTGGTTCATGAGTTCGAGCCCTGCCTTGGGCTCTGTACTGACAGCTCAGAGCCTGGAGCCTGCTTCAGATTCTGTGTCTCCCTCTCTCTGCTCCTCCCCTGCTCTCTTCTTTGTGTCTCTGTTTATCTCAAAAAATAAACATTAAAAAAATAAATGATAGAATTATTTCTGGATGTCTATTTCCTATATATTTGAGTAAATTTATTGAGTTCTTTAAAATATCTAGAATTTTGGTTAGGATTGTACTGTATTTTTAGATTAATTTGAGAAAAATTGAGTTTATCGCTATATTTAGTACATGCCTCATAAAGAAAGGTCTAAATGATAGAGAATACACTTGATAGCGTCTGTTTCTTTTTTAACAAGGGAACCCTAGTGTCATTTGCCTAATGTCTTTTTGATGATGCTTTTAGTATCCAAGCTTGAATTATTTTTGCTGCATTTTGGGTGCCTGTTGCTGTTCATGAACTAACACTTAGGTAATTATCATAACACTAACACATAGGTTTCTGTTAAAATGTTTGTAAATGTTCCCTTACTGTTTTTTTTATAAATTTTAATTATAGTAGTCTGTCAAAAGGATTTGAAACTCAATTTAAACTTTCTTGAAATTGTGTGAATAAACTTACTTGCGTAAAGATAAAACTTTACAATATTTTAAAGATAAAATTGTTCTGTCTTAACTATAGCTAGAACAAATGGATCTTGGCTTATCTGGACTTGTTTTTTGCTAATGATATGTGGTGGTCTCAATTCTCTAAGTGCTATGGACTGAATTATGTTTCCCCCAAATTTGTAAGTTGAAACCTGCCCTCCCATTCCCCAGTATCTGTGTTGTGGAGAGAGAGCCTTTAAGTAGGTGATGAATGAAGTCACCAGGGCGGAGTCCTGATCCTATCTATATAACGGGGTCACCTGTAAGAACCCACACCAGTGCTCTCTCTGCCATGTGAGCACACAGTGAGAAGGCAGTTGTCTGCAAGCCAGAAAGAGAGCCCTCATCAGCCCTCACCAGCACCTGCCCACGCTGGTGTCCAGATCTCAGACTTCCAGTCTCCAGAACTGGAGAAAATAAATTTCTTTTGTTTAGGCCACCCAGTCTTTGGTATTTTGTCATGGCAGCTTGAGCTAACACTCTACGTCTGACATCGTAATGATTGCCATATTAATTAATGCTCTGGCACATAAGAGTAATGAGTCAGCTTTTGATTAGAAATCATCTTATTATAGTCTATTTTTGTTCCAGCGTGTTTAGGCATTAAAGAAAATAAATGAAGCATTGATTCTATGTGTCCATGTCTGCTGACTCTTCATGAACTGTGTGAAATGGCAACGACATTTTCTAGCCATCTCAGGGCCTTATAACATGTTTAGGCTTTATGCGTCATTTTGTGTCTTTTCTGATACTCCGGCTCTGAAATGATCTTGCTGTCTAATTTACTTAGGTGACCAGAGACACGCTTAGTAACTTAGGCTTCTGAAATGCAAAATAATATTGCTTATGTATCTTTATTTTTTTCAGAGTAGGGTCATTTCAAGAGTCAGAACCACCAAGAAAATTGGATAATTGCACTGTTGTTTTTGATATCAGTTGATATTATACATACTTTTCTCCAAGGGAATATGTCATAACAATCTGACATTTTCTCATATCTACTTCTGAGGCCTCATTCTCATATTGCATATATTAAATTGGTAGTAGGTTTTGTATTTAAATAAAATATGGACTTCGTCATAAGTGTGGTAAAGAAATTTTGTCTTTATTTTATTTTGACATCTTCGGTGCTTGAAATGTGTCAGGACAATGGGTGCATAGTTATTTGTTATACATATAAAAAAAAATAAAAAAATCCCCTTCCTATAAAATCTAATCCATGTGAGAATTTGCAGCATTCTGACTTTGAAGTGCTCCTCAAAGAATAACAGTTATGGCAACTTCTGCAAAGAGGTTTATGTAAACTTCTGAGTTACTGGGGTAGAGATGTTTACTCACAACATCTGACATATGATGATGACATATTCTAAACGTTTAATCAACAGAATGCAGTATTGAGGCAACATGACAGGAATTTAACATGGGAGATCAGGAAAGCAGATAAGGAAACCCCTTGTGAAGAACAGTTTTATGATGTTGCTCACCTCTGTTCTGGATACCACACAGGAACAGTCCTCCGGAGCTGCACTTTGCATTGTGGAAAGCTGCCGAGGCTTTTGCCCTGAGGACAGCACACAGGCAAGTAGGGAATAGTGTGTTTAGCTGGTTTGTTTGAGACTCTTAACATCAATAACTCTGGCTTTGTCCAGCTGGCAAGTAAGTCTCATTGCTTCGAAAGAATCTTAGGGTTAAATAAACTATGATTAACTATGAGTGACTTCAGAGTTTTCTGTTTGGTGAAGACCATAATTCTGGTTACTGAAGTGTCCTTTATGTAGCCACTGTTTGTGGCTTAGGACCTGGATGGAAAAATGCTTCTTTTCCTGTAAGAAAATGTTCTACAATATCCATTTCATTTTTATGCTATTCTCTGAGAATTATGGGGTACTGTGTTGTGAGTATTCCTACAAGAAGGCTTACAAGCAATTAATAGACCATTTTACCCAAGTGTGACCATGCTATCTAGTTTGAAGGCAAATTAGAAGACAGGTAATACTTCACAGAAACCCTTTTGTCTTTTTCTAGCATTTTCCCTGCCCTTGAGGATTTTGTTTCTTTTGCTACTTAGTTGATGACAGATTTCAGAATTTTTATTAAAAAAAAATCTCTCATTCATTGCTTGGGGGAATGCAAAATGGTGTGGTCCTTTGGTTTCTTGCAAAACAGAATGCAATCCTATCATATGATTTATCCAGAAATCACACTCCTTGGTGTTTACTCAAAGGAGTTGAGAACTTAGGTCTACACAAAAGCTTGCACAGGGATGTTTATGGCAGCTTTATTCAGAGTTTCCCAAATTTGGAAGCAGCTAAGATGTCCTTCAGTAGGTGGATGGATAACTAAACTTTGGGGCATCCAGTCAGTGGAGTATTTTTGAGCACTAAAAAGAAATGAGCTATGAAGCCATGACAAAGCATGGAGGAGCCTTCAAGGTAGGTTACGAAGTGAAAGGAGCCAATCTCAAAAGCCTACATACTGTAGAATTCCAACTATAGGACGTTTTGAGAAAAGCAAAACTAGGGAGGCAGTAAAAAGAGCAGTGGTTGCCAGGGGTTTAGGGAGGGAGGAGGGAAGAAGAGGTGGAGCATGGAGGGTTATTAGGGCAGTGAAACTACTCTGTATGACACCATAATGATGGATACATGTCATTATGCATTTGTCAAAACCCATAGAACGGATAGCAGCAAGAGTGAATGGTAGTGTAAACTGACTGTGGGTGATTATGATGGGTCACCGTAAGTTAGTTAGTTATAACAGATGCACCACTTTGGCGGGGGGTGTTAATAATGGGAGAGGCTATACATGTGTGAAGGCAAGGATATATGGAAAACCTCTGTACCTTCCACTTAATTTTGCTGTGAACCTAAAACTGCTCTTTAAAAAGTCTAAAAAAAAATCATGGATCTACATTTGAGTGGTATCTAGCCATACCAAATAGGTAACAAAGTCCTAAAACCTTTGCTCGCCTTTGGGTTGATTAGCTACAGATTCCATCAGGGTCTGAGGACTATGAATGTTTAAAATAGACCCTGACCAGACATTCATGGTTTTGTCTGAAGAGGAAGTTTGGTTCTGGTTAAGCTGAAATTGGTTGTGGGAAATTTATAGGAAACAAATACTTCTTTGGTGTGGTAAACTGAAATTTACCAGCCTTCAGGAGAAATGCTGTAAGATTACTAGTGGCCTTGCTTTTATGTTGTGATGCAATGTAATGCCATAATGGGCCATGTGAAGATGAAATGTAATAACAAAGAAATTCCGTATCATTGTTTCTTTAGAGCCAGTTCAGTAAAGGTCAAATATAGATTGAATCAAGATAGGGAAGCAGTGCCTTTGAACTGAAAAAATTGGATATGGCCAGACAACAGTGGAATGAAATTGAATCTGGCTGTAAAAAGCTTCAGAACTTGGCAATGAAATATTTTAAAAATAATTTCAATAGATGTAATAGTTGTTAAATATATTTATTCAAGACTCTCCTGTGTTTGGGACTTTGGTGCCATCTATTTAATGTTCTACAGATTTGTTTTTTGTCTTTTGAAAGTTGACATTCAAAAGAATGAAAGTAGAGTTTGAGGACAGAGTACATCATTGCATATGTGTTTGAGGTTGGGTTAAACTTTTTATATCAGAACAGTCTGCGGGATACACCTTTGTAATCAAGATACGTGTGAGTGCTTTCATGACTCTAATGGAAAACTGGCATTATTGGATGTGTGGCACAGTTTGGGGCCACTGCCTTGATTTGTGTTAAGGTGACAGCAGTGTTATCCATCATTGTTGCACTACCCATGAAAACGTCAACACAGTGAATAAGGCAAATCATGTCTTGGTATTAATTTGAAAACAGTTTTTACCTTGTGGTTTCCCTGAAATTATTTCTACAAATTCTGGAGGCCTGAGAACCACATTTTAAGTACAGAAGTTCTAGGTCTAGGATCTCCAAGGAGGAAAGAAGGCATACTGTTTATTTTTAGCTATGCCTTCTGTTTGATCTTGAAAGTACAACTCTCTTATTTTAAAAGCCCCTGAATTGCATAGCATCATGAATGTTTATCTTCTATAATGCTTTAAATTTCCAGTTTTCTCCTTTAGAAGAATTGTAATAGCTTTTGGAAAAATAATACTTGCACAGTGTTTTGATTAAGTGTAAGACTAAACAATTATTTTTTTGGTGATGAAAATAAGTTTCATATTTTTTCCTAAAATGTATTGCATTTTGCATTTATATAGGCATCCCATGGGAGATTATAGACTAATTAGAAATATAGATTTAAATTTTTTTTTTATTTATTAAACATTTTTTTGATGTTTATTTTTGAAAGAGAGGACTGAGCATGAGCGAGAGAGGGGCAGAAAGAGAGGGAGACACAGAATCTGAGGCAGGCTCCAGGCCCTGAGCTGTCAGCACAGAGCTCAATGCGGGGCTCAAACCCACGAACCGTGAGATCTTGACTTGAGCTGAAGTCCAGTGCTTAACCATTGGAGTCACCCAGTTGCCCCTAGATTTTTTTTTTAAAGAAGCTTATCCTTAGAAATACCAAGATTCTTCTTCACATTTACTGTAGGTATTATGTGTTTATTTGAGTACAAATATATTATTATTAGGGTTTTTTTTGGGGGGGCCATACAATTATGGCTAATGGATTCATAATTATGCTTGGTTTTTGTTTAAATAATGATAGTGGTTACCACATGCCATACATTGATTCACTACATATATCATAGGTTCTTAATCAAGGACATAAAAATATATTTCAGGGGCTTCTGAATTATTAATCTGCAAAGTTTGGTACATGGTAACTTTTTATAAGGTGAAGACCCTCCAATTTTTGAAAAGTTTTCTTAGAAATACATACTCTTGGCTATTTGATATTGAAGGAAGTGACTACAAATACTTCCATTCTTTGGGGAAGAAAATATGATTTTTAACACAGAATAGATTAAACAACTGGTTGCCTGCATTTTCTCTCTGTAACTGTTGTTTGGCATTATGTAGACAAAGTGCAAGTCCTTTAATTGTGTCTGAATTAATTTACAATACATGAAATTCACCCACACTTTTTCTATTTATTGCTCCATGGAAACAGCATGCTTTGGGCTGCTACTAAATTTCCCACATGGAGGACATTTCCACTTTTATATTTAAAAATACATTCTTCTAGATTATATTGTTTCATTTAACCTATTTCTGGAGCAGTAAAGCTTAATTATCTTTTAAAAATGCATTTTGAATGACTCAGCTTTTCATTGTATGGATTGATTTCCTTGTCATAACATATTCCAGTATTTTTTGTTCTCGTGATATTTCTTGGTGTCTTCTCCTTGCAAAAAAGTTCTCATGTGGGTGTTGTAGACTGTGGGTCTGGAGTTCTCACTTGTCCAGCAAGAGAGCGGATGCAGGATTGAAATGTGAGAGAGGCTAATGTCCAGGAGGAGACAAGAGCTCCGAGTAAGAGTCCTTGCTCCATTTTTATTAGGATCAGAAGACTTACAAACGTGATGGACAATCACAAAGAGACAATGAAACCATAAACATTAACTCACGGGCATGGGGGACAGGGGGTTTTGAAGATATGAAGTGTTAGGGGTTCAGGTCAGTGTAAAACAAAATCTGGCACTGGGCAGATGGTGTTTACAGCAGGTATGAGGTGCCTCCTCTCTTTACCTAAACTTGTCTAGGGGACGAATAAGATGGAGCATGCTACCTCAGAGTCAACAGGGCACCTTTCTTTTTCTAATTAGCTCTGGGCAACTTCACCCTTCTGTGGTCTCTAGCCCTGTTTACCTATTTTGGTGCTTCCTTCCTGTGAAAGCAGCTTTCTGCTATTATACTGAGTAGGGGGTGCTTTTGCCCTGAATACCTAATCTTCTTTACCTAATCTTGGATGTTTTCATCCTGAGATTTCCTATTCCTATACCTTTGTCCTATACTGGGGGCCTTTTCCCTGTTTACCTAACCTTGGATGTGTACATCCCGTGGCTTTCTATTTCTTTATGCCTTGTTAACCCATCAGTGCAAACTCAGGGAATTCCTAAACTTATTCCCATCATTAAAAGAGTTTTCTGTGTACATATTCCATGATGTATTTTTGTTCAGGTGTAACTTACATACAGCAAAGCCCAAATTATAAATATGTGGCTTTATGTATTAATTTAATGGCCTGTTTTTGAGAGCAATTTTAGGCTCACAACAAAATCATGTGGAAGGTACAGGTATTTTCTACCCACCTTGTGCCCCTAAACCTACCTAGCCTTCTCCATTAACTGCATCCCCATCAAAGTGGTATTTGTTATAAATGATGAACCTACATTGATACATCATAGTCATCAAAGTCCATGAGTTACATTACCATTCACTCTTGGTATTGTACATGCTATAGGTTTTGAGAAATGTGTAATAACATATATCCCTGATTAGAACATCATACAGAGGAGTTTTGCTGCCCTAAAAATTGTCTGTGCTCTGCTTATTCATCTCTTCATTCCTCTGTATCCCCAGCATCCACTTATCTTTTAACAGTCTTCTTAGTTTTGCCTGTTATGGAGTGTAATACAGCTGGAATTAGAAAATATGTAGCCTTTTCAGATTGGCTCCCTTCTCTCTGTAATATTCCTTTAAGGCTCCAGCATGGCCTGTCATGCCTTGATAGCTCATTTATTTTATAGCGCTGAGTAATATTCCATTGTCTGGATGTACCAAAGTTTGTTTATCCATTCACCTACTGAAGGACATCTTGATTGCTTCTAAATTTGTCAGCTGTGAATGAAGCTGCTGTTTGTGTGCAAGCTTTTGTGTGGACGTAAGTTTTCAATTCATTTCAGTAAATACCAAGGGGTGTGATTGCTGGATCAATCGTATGGTAAGATTATATTTAGTTTTGTAAAAGCCATCTAACTGTCTTCCAAAGAGACTATGCCATTTGCTTTCCCATCAGCAATGAATGAGTTTGCGTTGTGCAACATCCTTGCCAGCATTTGCAGTTGTCAGTGTTCTGAACTTGGACTATGCTAATAGATATGTGGTATCTCAATGTAGTGGTAATTTGCAGTTCCCTCATGTTGTATGATGTGGGTCATCATTTCATATGCTTGTTTGCTATCTGTATATCTTCTTTGGTGAGATGTCCATTAAGGTCTTGGCCTATTTTTTATCAGATTGTGTTCTTATTGTTAAGTTTTAAGTCATCTTTGCGTATTTTGTATAACAGCCATTATCAGATATGTCTTTATAAGCATTTTCACTGAGACTTTACAGTGTCTTTTGTGGGTTAGAAATTTCTTATTTTAATGAAGTCTAGCTTATTCTTTCTTTCATGGATCCTGCCTTTCATGTTGCATCTAAAGAGTCATCACCAAACACATGGTAATCTAGTCTCCTGTTAATCTTCTAAGAGTGGTATAGTTTTGCACTTTACATTTAGCTCAAATCCATTTTACTAATTTTTTTAAAAGGTGTAATATGTGTGTCTGTTTTATTTTTTGCACATCCAATTGTTCCAACACTATTTGTTGGAAAGACATTCTTTTCACCATTGTATTTTCCTTTGTTTGTCAAAGGTCAGTTGACTGTATTTATGAAAGTGAGTTTCTGAGCTCTTACTATGTTTCATTTTTGTTTGTCAATTCTTTTTCTGATACCACACTGTCTCAATTACTGTAGCCTTATAGTAAGCCTTGAAAGTTGGGCTGTGTCTGTCCTCCAACTTTATTGTCTCTTACAATACTGTATTGTCTGTTTTGAGTCTTTTCCTTCTCCATATAAACTTTAGAATTAATTTTTCAATATCCACAAAATAACTTGCTGGGATTTTGATTGGGAATGCATTGAATCTATAGATCAAATTGGGAAGAACTAACATGTTGACAACATTGGGTCTTCCTATCTATGAACATGGAATAGTAGCTCTCCATTTATTTCTTTGATTTCTTTCATCAGATATTTTTAGTTTTCTTCATACATCTCATATGTGTGTGTGTGTGTATATATATACATATATATATATACATATATATACATATATATATATACATATATATATACATATATATATGTATATATATATTCTTAGATGTACACCTAATTATTTCATTTTTTTGATGATAATATAAGTGGTATTGTGTTTTTAATTTCAAATTCCACTTGTTTGTTGCTGGTATACCAGAAGGTGATTGACTTGTGTATTAGAAGTATATCTTGCCACTTTGCTATCATTGTTTATTAGTTACAGGAGTATCCTTTTAATTCTTTGAGATTTTCTGCATGAACAATCATGTCATTTGTGAACAAAGACAGTTTTATTTTTTCTGTTCCAATCAGTATAAGTTTTATTTCCTTTTCCTTTCTTCCTTCATTAACTAAGACTTTCAGTATAATGTTGAAAAGAAGTGGTGAGGAGGACATCCTTGCCTTGTTCTTGATCTTCATAGGAAAGCTTTGAATTTTCCACCATTGAGTATGATTTTTTTTTAACTTTTTGTTTGTCTGTTTGTTTTTAAGTAGACTCCATGCCCAATGTAGGGCTTGAACTCACAACCCTGAAATTGAGTTGTCTGCTCTACTCACTGAGCCAAGCAGGTACCCCTAATATGATGTTAACTGTATGACTTTTTAAGGTATTCTTTGTTAAGGAAGTTTCTCTCTTTTCTTAGTTTACTGAGAGTTTTTATTATGAATAGGTTTTTGATTCTGTCAGCTGATTTTTCTGCATCTATTGATATGATCATGTAATTTTTTCTTTTCAACCTGATGATGTGACGGATTACATTAATTGATTTTTGAATGTTGAACCACCTTATGTAATGGGGACAAATCCCATTTGGTTGTGGTGCAAAATTCTTATTATACATTGTTACATGTGAGTTTTTAATATTTGTTCAGAATTCTTGCTCTGTATTTTTTAATATTCAGAATTCTTTGTTCATGAGAGATACTGGTTTGTGGTTTTATTGCAATATTTTTTATGGTTTTAATATTAGGTATTCATGTACTGAAGCTTCATATAGTGACTTAGGAGTTCCCTTTTCTTCTATCTTCTGAAAGGCATTGTAGAGAACTTGTATAGTTTCTAGTTTAAATGTTTGGTGGATTCATCATTGAACCTTTCTGGGCCTGGTGGTTTCTGTTTTGGAAGGTTGTTAATTGTTCATTCAATTTCTTTAATAGATACAGCCCTCTTCAGATCATGTATTTCTTCTTATCTGAGTTGTGTCTTTCAAGGAATTGGTCCATTTCAACTAGATTATCAAATTTGTGGGCACAGTCTTTTGTAGTATTCCTGCATTATCTTTTTAATGTCCATGGAATCTGTAGTGATGTCCCCTTTTTCATTTTTAATATTAGTATTTTGTATCCTCTGTTTTTCTTAGCTTGGCTAGAGGCTTATCTATTTTGTTAATTTTCTCAAAGAACTAGCTTTTGGTTTTGTTAATTTTCTCTATTTCTTGTTTTCAATTTCATTATTACTATAAAAACATATTTATCTCTTTTTTCTTTATTTTATTTTATTTTATTTTTTAAAATTTACATCCAAGTTCATTAGCTTATAGTGCCACAGTGATTTCAGGAGTAAATACCTTAATGCCTCTTACCCATTTAGCCCATCCCCCCTCTCACAACCCCTCCAGTAACCCTCTGTTCTCCATATTCAAGAGTCCCTTATGTTTTGTCCCCCTCCTTGTTTTTATATTATTTTTTCTTCCCTTCCCTTGTGTTCATCTGTTCTGTGTCTTAGAGTCCTCACATGAGTGCAGTCATATGATTTTTGTCTTTCTCTGATGACTAATTTCACTTAGTGTAATACCCTCTAGTTCCATCCATGTAGTTGCAAATGGCAAGATTTCATTCCTTTTGATTGCCAAGTAATACTCCATTATGTGTGTGTGTGTGTGTGTGTGTGTGTGTGTGTGTGTGTGTGTGTACACCACATCTTCTTTATCCATTCATCCATTGATGGACATTTGGGCTCTTTCCATACTTTGGCTATTGTTGATAGTGCTGCTATAAACATGGGGGTGCATGTGCCCCTTCGAAACAGCATACCTGGGGCGCCTGGGTGGCGCAGTCGGTTAAGCGTCCGACTTCAGCCAGGTCACAATCTCGCGGTCTGTGAGTTCGAGCCCCGCGTCAGGCTCAGGGCTGATGGCTCGGAGCCTGGAGCCTGTTTCCGATTCTGAGTCTCCCTCTCTCTCTGCCCCTACCCCGTTCATGCTCTGTCTCTCTCTGTCCCAAAAATAAAAACAAAACAAAACAAAACAAAAAAAACGTTGAAACAGCATACCTTTATCCCTTGGATAAATACCTGGTAGTGCAATTCCTGGGTCATAGGGTAGTCCTATTTTTAGTTTTTTGAGGAAACTCCATGTAGTTTTCCAGAGTGGCTGCACCAGTTTGCATTCCCTCCAGCAATGCAAAAGAGATCCTCTATCTCCGCACCAACATCTGTTGTTGCTTTTGGTGTTAATGTTAGCCATTGTGACAGGTGTGAGGTGGTATCTCTTTGTGGTTTTGATTTGTATTTCCCTGATGATGAGTGATGTGGAGCATTTTTTCATGTGTCGGTTGGCCATCTGGATGTCTCCTTTGGAGAAGTGTCTATTCATGTCTTTTGCCCATTTCTTCACTGGATTATTTGTTTTTTTGGGTGTTAAGTTTGATAAGTTGTTTATAGGTGTCGGATACTAACTGTTTATTTGATGTATCACTTGCAAATATCTTCTCCCATTTTGTCAGTTGCCTTTTAGCTTTGCTGATTGTTTCCTTTGCTGTGCTTTTTATTTTGATGAGGTCCCAGTAGTTCATTTTTGCTTTTGTTTCCCTTGCTTCTGGAGACATGTTGAGTAAGAAGCTGCTGTGGCCAAGGTCAAAAAGGTTTTTGCCTGCTTTCTCCTCAAGGGTTTTGATGGCTTCCTGTCTTACATTTAGATCTTTCATCCATTTTGAGTTTGTTTTTGTGTATGGTGTAAGAAAGTGGTCCGGGTTCATTTTTCTGCATGTAGCTGTCCAATTTTCCCAGCTCCACTTGCTAAAGAGACTGTCTTTATTCCATTGGATATTCTCTCCTGCTTTGTCAAAGATTAATTGGCCATATGTTTATAGGTCCATTTCTGGATTCTCTATTCTGTTCCATTGATCTGAGTGTCTGTTTTTGTGCCAGTACCATACTGTCTTAATGATTATAGCTTTGTAATACAGCTTGAAGTCCGTCTCATTTTTATTATTTCATTTCTTCTAGTTGCTCTGCATTTAATTTTCCCTTTTTTCCCCTAGTGTTCTAATGTGGAAACCAGAACTATTCGTTTTAGATCTTTTAGCTCTTTCTTTTTAATATATGCATTCAGTGTTATATGTTTTCCATGCGCTGCTTTCACTGTATCCCACTAATTTTTTGTGTTTTCATATTCATATAATTCAAAATATTTAAAAATTCCTCTATGGTTTTTTTGTCTCATGTGTTATTTAGAAGTGTTTTTATTGAATATTACAACTATTTTGAGATTTCCTGTTTATCTTTCTATTATTGATCTCTAGTTTAATTATATTTGGTCTGAGAGCTGACATCAATGATTTCTGTTCTTTTAAATTTGTTAAAGTGTGTTTTGTGTCTTCAGAATGTGGTCTATGTTGGTGAATGTTCCATGTGAGCTTGAGAAGAATATGTATCCTGCTATTGGATGAAGTTGTATATACATGTCAGTATATCTAGTTGATGGATAGTGTTGTTAAGTTCAACTGTGTCCTGCTAATCCTGCCTGTGGATAAATCCATTTCTGAAAGAGGGATGTTGAAATTTCCAAGTATAATACTGGAGTCATGTCTTTTTCTTCCCAATTCTATCAATTTTTGCTTCGTATATTTTGACACTCTGTTGTTAGGTGCATACACATTAAAGATTGTTATGCCTTTTTAGAGAATTAATCCATTTATACTGTAATAATGATCCCCTTTCTCTCTGACAGTTTTCCTGGATATGAAATCTCTTCTTTCTGAAGTTAATATAGCTACTCCTGCTTTCTTTTGATTTATGTTAATATTAAATATGTTTTCCACCCATTTATTTTTAATCTGTTTCTTTGTATTTAAAGTGGGTTTCTTGTAGAAACATATGTTTGAGTCTTATTTTTTTATCCAGTCTGTCAATCTCTGTTTAATTGATGCATTTAGACCCTTGATATTCAAAATGATTATTAATATAGTTGGATTAATATTTATTATATCTGCTACTGTTTTTTATTTGTTGCCCTTGTTATTTGTCTCTGTTTTTCTTCCAGCCTTTTTCTCCCTTTTCTGGTTTTAATTATTTCATACGATTCATTTTCTCTCCTTTCTTAGTATATTAGTTATTCAATTCTATTATTTTATTTTATTTATTTTATTTTATTTTTTAGAGGTTGTTCTAAAGTTTGCAATATGTTTTATAAGTCCAAATCCACTTTCAGGTAACACTATATTATTGCAAAGGGTAATATGATCACCTTATAATATCAAAATATTTTTAATTCCTCCCTTTCATCCCTTGTATTATAGCTGTTGTTCATTTCACTTATATGTAAGCAAACATAATCAGACACATTGTTCTATTATTACTTTGAAAAAACTGCTATCTGTTAGATCAGTTAAGAATCAGAAATTTAAATTTTTTATTTTGCCTCCATTTATTATCTCTAATGCTTTTCCTTTCTCTATGTAGATCCGAGTTTCTATACCATTTGCCTTCTCTCTAAAGAATTTCTTCTAACATTTCTTGCAAAGCAGGTCTACTGGCGACAAATTATTCCAATTTTTGTTGTTTAACCATTTCAGTCCACTTTCTTCTTTTTTGCTTTGTTTCTGAGAGAAGTCAGATTTAATTTTTCACTTTGCTCCTCTCTGAGTTAAGTCCCCTTCCCTTCCCACTCTGGCTACTTTCAGGAATTTTTCTTTATCTTTGTTTTTTTGTAGTTTGAATATTATCTGCATAGACCTAGTTAATTTTTAAAATTATTATTATTATTGTTATTGTTATTTGACATTTATCCTGCTTAGTGTTCTTGGAGCTTCCTGGATCTGTGAATGGCATAAATTCTGTCATTTTTTGTCATATACATATATGTGTGTGTGTGTGTGTGTGTGTGTGTGTATGTATACACACACACACACACACACACACACACACACACATATATATAAAATTGTTGTTCCTTTCTCTTTTTGTTTTCCTTCTGGTATTACCATTACTTGTATGTTACATCTTTTGTAGCTCTCCCTCAGTTCTTGGATAATCTTTTTCTTTTTTTTTTTGGCAGGTTTCCCCCCTCTTTCCTTTCCATTATTGGATGTTTCTATTGAGATATTTCCAAGTTCAGATTTTCTTTCGTCAGCTTTGTCTTGACTACTTATAAACCTGTCATAGGCATTCTTCATTTATATTACTGTGTTATTGATCTAGCATTTTTGTTTGTTTTTTCTTGGTATTTCCATGTCTGCTTACATTGTCCATTTGGTCTTAGATGATACCTACTTTATCCGTTAGAACCCTTGGTGTATTAATCAGAATTGCTTTAAATTCCTGGTTGGACAACTCCAAAATCCCTGCCATCTCTGAATCTGGTTCTGATACTTGTTTTGTTTGCATAAATTGTGTTTTTTGCTCTTTAATATGCATTGTAATTGTTTTCCTGATAGCGAGACGTGATGTACTAAGTAAATAGGCCTTTAGCAAGGTGATGGTAAGGTGTAGGGGAGGGCGGCTTTCTCTGTTCCTGTGATCACCTGTCCGTCTTTTCATGACCCTGTGTCTCTAGACAGTGAACTTCACAAGTCTCCATTTCTTTTTTTTTTGTCTGTTTTTATTTATTTTGAGAGAGGGAGCATGAGAATGTGAGAGAAGGAGGGAAAGAGACAGAGAGAGAGAAGCCCAAGCTGGCTGTCTCCTGTGAGACCATGACCTAAGCCAAAACTAAGAGCTAGATGCTTAACCCACTCAGCCCCCAGGCACCCCTCTATTTCTGTATGCTCCCCTCCCACCTTAGGTGGAACAAGATGGTTCAGGTAACCTGGAGTTGGCTATTGTCCTTTCTCCACAGGGAAGGCGACAGCTGTCTGGAGTTGAGTATTTCTCTTCCTACAGATCAGTTAGGCTTTGATGAAACCTCTCTTGCTTAGGCTCAGGTAAAGTAATTTCTCCTGTGGGCAGACCTTGTTAAGAAAGGAAAGTTCTGGTGTATTGAAAAATGGTTCTTCTTTCCTTTTCCTCACTGGAAGCACTAGGGAATGTTTCTCTGATACTCACCATGAGAACCTATTAGAGATTCAGGAGGTAAAATTCACAAATTGCCCCCTCCCACCCTTCCCCACAACTGGACCCCCCCATGGTATGTATGTATGTATGCATGCATTTATTTATATTTTAAGTATAATTTATTGCCAGATTAGCTAATATACAGTGTATACAGTGTGCTCTTGGCTTTGGGAGTAGGTTCCCATGATTCATTGCTTACATACAACACCCAGTACTTTCCCCTATGGTTTTTAATCTTTCAGACTTTTACACACGAGACTCCAACAGTTCATCAATTATGGATCAGATTTTCCTACACCAATGTTGGTTCTTAGGGAGCTTTCCACTATGGTTTATTGTATTTCTCTGTTTTCACCTGTGTATTTCTCGAGTTTTGTGAGCAGAAATTTGCCCTGTGCACTTCTCTTATGTTTCTAAGAAGAGTTGAATTTTCAGTTTGTTCAGCTTTTTACTTTATGTCAGGGTAGAGTAACAACTTCTATACAGCTTATATGCTGGCCCAGAAACCATAAGTCACCACCATATATATTAAAATTTTTTTTTAATGTTTATTTTATTTTTGAGAGACACAGAGCGAGAGAGTGAGCGTGAGTGGGGGAAAGGCATAGAGAGAGGGAGACATAAAATCCGAAGCAGACTCTAGGCTCTGAGCTGTCAGCACAGAGCCCAATGCGGGGCTTGAACTCATGAACTGTGAGATCATGATCTGTGCCAAAGTCGGACACTTAACCAACTGAGCCACCCAGGCACCCCACCACCACCATATATTTTTAAGTTAGGTATCTCATGTCGTAATTTACAGTTTTGTATTTCTACTTTTTTTTTATTTTAGAGAGAGTGTGAATGGGGTGAAGGGGTATAGGGAGAGAGAGAGAATGAGAGAGAGAGAGAGAGAGAAAATATCTTAAGCAGGCTCCAGGCTCAACATGGAGCTTAATGTGGGGCTTGATCTCAAAATCATGAGATCATGACCTGAACCCAAATCAGAAATTGGACACTCAACTGACTAAGCCACCCAGAGGCCTCTGGTTTTGAATTTCAATATAGATGTTCTTTGCATTTGGCTTGGAGCTTACGGCTATGATATGACATAAATAATAGACCAAAAAGAATTGGTTGGAATATTTCTTCCCCCAGATATTGATATATCTTCCCCCAGATATTTCAAGCACCAAATACTTGGTCTTTTATTCTGTGAGAGTTTATATATTTTGTTTGAGTTTAGGCAAATGCCTTTAGCCAATATACTTTTTGATTCAGCATTTATGAATAAATAGATGGTGGTTTCCACTATCAGATCCCTTTGTGGCTTTGTCTAGAATTGTGTCATTCATGTGATGCTTGCCCCGTGGGACTACAGAAAACTTTAGGAATGTTCTTTAAAGATTATTTATCAGGTTTTCACTTGTATACTTTAAATGTTGAAAAGAACAAATCATTTTAAAGGGACCTTTAAATATTTTCCTTAATATTTTCTAGAGAAGAAGCATCTGATAAGTAAATACCATTGGGAGTGCAAACCCATATCAATTAAATAAGAAAACATAATTATTCTGCTCTTATTTCAGTGTTTAGCTGGCAATCCTGAAAGCAAGAGATGATTGGAAATTTTTCATTATAATCTGGCTAAGATGATGAATGCAAATACATTACCAGCCCAGAATATGAAAGATTTGAAAATGAGAGATCCATTGGTCCTGGGGAAATATCCCGAAATTTGTAGTTATTATTTACTGTGTCACTATGGACTAGTGTATGTGCCACCAGCAAACCAAGGGAAAATCCAACAAATGACTGTAAATAATTTTTAACCCACCAGTTTCACTAGCAATGCATAATATCTAGGAAATACCTAGGATGCCTAAGTGTCTGGGGTATCTAAGGACAGAAATGCCTAGGAAAAAATTAATGAAAGACGTATAAGTTTTCTGCACTCAAAACTATAACATTTTGCTAAGAGAAACTAAGGAAGACTTATATGGTGAAATATGTTATATTCATGGATTTGAAAGCTATTATGAAAATATCATCCTCTACACATTGATCTACAGGTTCAGGGCATGTCAATCAAAATACAGCTACTTTTTTTTTTTTGTAGAAGTAGATGATGCTAAATTTAGATGATGCTAAAATTTATATGAAAATGCAAAATGTTTAGAATAGCTAAGATAGTTTTGAAGGAAAAGAAAAGTTGGAGAACATGCCAGATTCAAGACTTAATACGAAGTGGCAGTAATTATCACAGTGTGGTACTTGCACTATAATAGGTAAATAAATAAAAAGAACAGAATTGAGACTTCAGAAATAAGCCCAAACTTATATATGAGGAGCAGAAGAACTTTCAATGAAGTGGTGTTACAGTAACTGTATATTTTATATGGGAAAAAATGAATCCTCATATCCCTCTTGTATGTAAACAAAAATTAATCCAAGAGGGTCATAAGTGTAAATGTAAATGTGAACATTCTAAAAGTTCTGTAACAAACCACAAAATATTTTCATGATCTTAGGGAATGTGGAGATTTGTTAAGGGCACAGTAAGCACTACCAATAATGGAAAACTGTTTAAATAGGATTTCATCAAAGTTAAAAACATTTATCATCAAATGGCAGAAAGCGAAAAGGCCATCGATAGATTGGGAATGCATAGATATGACAAAGGACTTGTATCTTCAATGTATAAAGAATTCCTATAGCTCAATAATAGACAACTCAGAGAAAACATGAGCAAAAGTCTTGCTCAAATATTTTTATAAATTGAGAAAAAAATACGGAAAAATTTACTTAAAATTGTTGTCTTCAGGGAAATGTAAACTAAAACCACAATAATATGCCATTATAGAATGAGTCATCATAGAAAGACCAACAATACTGAATGCCAGCAAGGATGGGGAGGTAATACAACTCTACACACACAACAGGAGATGTAATTGGTGTAAGCACTTTGCAAAACTTTTTGGCAATGGCTGATAGTTCAACATATTCCTACCGTTTGGCCTAACAATTTCATTACTGGGAATATACCCAAAGGAAATAAGTACAATGTGCATAAAAGTATTTGCATAGGAATATAGTGCAAGTAGCTTTCTTAATAACTAGTAGCTAGTAGTTTTCTTAATAATTGCCCAAACCTGGAAATGGCCCATATGTTCATTAATAGGTTGTAACATTATAATGTTGCCTTTCTGTAGTTTGTCCAACACTGCTATATGATGGAATTTCAGTGGTTTTTCTAGCCTTAAACTTAAAGAGTTATCTTGATCAGAAGCCTAATGTTCTTTAAATGGTGTTGTTTTACAATGTTTATGCAGTATAGAGGGCTTGGAGACTACAGTTACATGCGAGGTGCTGTTGCAGGTGACTTCACTAGATGAAATTTTGTGTACAATATGATGGCATAGCATACTATCTGAGTGGTGCTGTTCAGTGGTAAGCAAAAAATATAGTGCTCAAGTGTGGGAGGTTAAGGTCATGAACCATCACCTATAGAGGAAATTAGAATCTGGAACTTCCTAGCATAGAGAAGCAGTGTAATGATGGCCATACACTCAGCCTCTTAGATGACTCCAGCTTTCAGTGGAAAGAGTGAAGGGGAGTCAGCCAAAGAGCAAGAACCAGCCTGCTGGAGTATCATCAGAATGAGAAAGGGTTGTGTGACTGGTGTTGTCTTGGTATTTTTCTTATTAAGGAGTAAGATTGAGAAGCATAGTGAAGAATCACAAGATTTAGTGAGGATAGGTTGCTGGCTATGCAGATACAAATGCATTTGAAACTAGCAAAATGTTTAGTGGAGGGTTGGGTTTTAATGGAATGATAGATAATAAATTAATAAATTTTGTCCTTAAAGACAGAAAAAAGAAAGAGTGGCAGATTTAATGGCACTGAACATCCATCCACTGACAATTTATTATTACTCAAACGGGACGGTTAAAATTAGAAAAGACAGCCTGGGGCAGGTGAGGTTGATTAATTAGGTGAGGATGTTAAAGTATACAATAGAAAGACTATTGGCATATAATTGGAGATGCATCCTTTTAGGAATGTGAGGGTCTGAGAGAGAGAGATGGAGACATTTATTTATATAAGATGTGATCTCAATTTGAAAATTTCTGCAGTCTCATATTTTTTGGTAACTTATGAGTAAAAAAATCCTCAGTAAGAATCCTCTGAAGGTGAGAAATTACATGATGCTAAAAATTAATATGCTTTGTCATGCTGAAGAAGCATTAGTTGTAACATGGTGTCTGTTTCTTTGAACACTTTTCGGTGAGTAATACAGAACCACATGTACAAAATGTCATTGACTGATACCAGGAAATGATGAAATTTTGTTGGGCAGCAAGAGGTAAAGCAGCCAAGACAGACAATAATTTTGCAGACATGTCAAGAGATTTTGAAATGAAAAAAAAATTAGCATGAGTAAAATAAAATCACATGTTTCATCTTTGCTCTAAAATTTCTTCAGGTGTCAAAGGTCCTGTAATAAATTATGTCAGTGATAGATTTTTCCTTGGTGCAAGAGTGAACTGTGAGACCATGGACATAGATTTTGAAATGCTTGAGACTCGAGAGGTTGGAGCTTGCCATATGGACTGGATGTAGGCACATCTGAGATTAGAAAGCCAAGATTCTACACCTCTTCAAAAGTTGATAAGAATCTGTTACATGGCCAATTAATTTATTTCCTGCCATCTGATTTTCTAACAGAATTGTCCTTCTTTGAGCTTCTTTCTGGGCCTTTTGAAATGTATGGGAGCTCATCCTAGAGAAAACAAAACAAAACAAAACAAAAAAGATGCCAAAAATATGATTCCTAACCCTTTGTAAAATGTATAATGTGAGAGACAAGAGTTAAAGTACATTTTATCTGGGAAATATTGTTAAGTGCCTTTAAATTATCAAGAAGAATAAGGAATATAAAATGCAAACCAAGAAATATGGCAATGAAAAGACATTCATTCGTAGGACCCAGTTTTCATTTAATTTGTGTGTATTATGTGTAGAAGAGATATAGTGCATTGCAAATAATTTCTTTTTAGCTGATGCACAATTTGAGAGTCCCTTTTTAAAATAAAGAGTACTGGATTAAAATATAACCTTATATGTTCTACCTTTGAAGAGAGCTTTTCTTGCGGTCTTCAATAGCAATTTTGTACTATCTATAGTTCATGCTGCTCTTCCTGTCCTCAATAAATCTTAAAAGAATTGGTTGTTCTAAAGTAGGGAATGGGCCAAAGTAGGAGGATGCATCAAGATGCCAAATTGGAAAGGAAATCAATTGCTTTTCCAATGATCAAAAAGAATATAGCACCAAAGAAATGAACTTTTCTCACTGTTCTTATGGGACAAGCAAAAGATTCCCGTAACCATGGTATCCGGCAACCAGAAGTGATGGATTAGATATTTACTAAATCATTATCCTTATTGAGGCACAAACACCTGTTGGCTATAAAGGAAAAGTATAGCCCTTAAACAAAAGCGAAAGGCAGGGAAATAAAAACAATTGTGTTACTCTCCCAACAGCATGCGGTGATGAATGTCCTGTTCAAAACTTGTGTACTAAAAATAGTTTGCTCATTCAGAATCTGCTCTAGGTCTCAGCATCTTTTAAAGACTTTTTTCGCACAACTTACCTTAGAACATAGTAGTTAGGTAAGGTGACTGTTCATTTTTTTCCCTTCAAAGAGAGACCTTCTCAGGCAACTTAAAACAATTTTTTTTAATGTTTTATTTTATTTTTGAGAGACACAGAGAGAGTGAACAGGGGAGGGCTAGAGAGAGAGGGAAACAGAACACGAAGCAGGCTCCAGGCTCTGAGCTGTCAGCACAGAGCCAGATGTGGGGCTCAAACCCACGACCTGTTAGATCATGACCTGAGCCAAAGTCAGATGCTTAATGGACTGAGCCATCCAGGAACCTTCAGGCAACGTTTTTAGTGTTTTATCCAGAATCACTGTGGTAATAACCTTCAGAGGCTGATAAAGAACTTGGTAGGACCATGACCCTGTAGGGGAAAGATGAAAATGATACTATAAATTGTGGCAGTTGACAATCTTTAGCGGAATATTGGGAATATAAGGCTACTATTAATTCTGAGTTGGATGACTTAATTCTATGGCTTTTACTCAATGTAAAGATCTTTGGATAGTTTAGGAAGGCAAAATGACCTGCTTTAGTTTTGATGCCTGTCACTTAACCTAAAAATATTTCTGTCACCAGCTACCTTTTCTTATTCCAGTAGCACCTATCATTGTAAACAAATGATTAATTTGAACCAGGCATAACGATTAGGTAGGTGTGACACAACTCTGAGAGGAATGAGGGTGCTGGGGAACGTGATTGAAATGGTTGGGATGAGGTTCAAGCTGGGCAGGAAAGGAGGTGAAGCATGTGGGGTTTAGTGACCGGAGAACAGCATGAGGTCAAGGGAGTGGATGCTTCAGTATATGTTCAGTGGCTAAAAGGATGAATAAGACAGCTTTCAGATTTTGAGATTTAAGATACCTTTGTGGCTGATCCTGTCTAAATTGAGGTCATGTAAGTGGAGAAAGGAAGGTCACTGAAATAAGTGAAGTCAGTGAACTATGACAACAAGGGGATGGATGGGTCATCCAGATGAAGAGTAGAGCAGACTTGCAATAATTAATTAGTTAATCAGTTGCTGAACATCTGTATGGGGCATTAAGCATGGAAAGAGTTGGAAAATGTACTATTTGCAATTTCTATGACTGGGGGTAACAGATTAGAAAATTCATTACAATAGACTTGATGGTTACAATAGAGATAGATAGTACCTTTCTCTCAGTAGATACTTAAATATTTGTTGAAAGAATAAGCACATGCATGATGTCTTAAGGGAGCCCAAAGGAACTAACCCAGCAAGGACAACAGGGGAATGACTATGCAGGAGAGTCATGGAAAGACATCTAGTGGAGATAAGCTTTGAACTGAATTTTGAGGGATTATTTAGCCATCTGCCAGCTCGGTTTAGAGGCTAGGGATTCCAAACGTGGAAAATGCCTCTCTGTGCAAAAGCAGAGAGGACAGGTGAGGCTGCCTGCAGGAGAGGACTAGAGAGCTTCCTTGGGGAGGTCCTGGATGCCTGCTTTATATTATTGGACTTTATCTTGAAGGAAATAGAGAGCCATTGGAGGATTTCACGATGGGATGTGGTAAAATCAGATTTAGAATTTGAGTTTCTAAGGACTCTTTTATTGGCTGTGTTGAGATTATATCGGAGAGATTAACGCTGTAGGCCTTTTGGGGCATTCCACATTTGAAGTGTCTGTTCTACTAGACAGTTGAATAGATATAGTCTTTTGTTTTTGTTTTACATTAAATTAAGTGTGCACAAATATATGTGTATGTATATGTATAAATATTTGTTCTTGTGTTTATGCATAGCTGTGCATATAAATAGAGATAATGTAAGCACACACACTAACATATACAGCATGCAGATAGGATGCAGTGTGCCTGTGAATAGCTGAAGACCTAAAATACCAAAAAATTATTTCTGTTTCATGTGACAAATGTGTAGTCATTTAGAGTTGGTATTGGTGTATCAGGAATCCAGACAACTTTTATTTTTTGTTCCATTTCCCTCAGCATCTAGGCTCTTCTTTGTGGCCTAGTTGTCAGCGTCATATAAACATTCCAACTAATAGGAAGGAAGAAGGGATGGAAGAAACAGATAACCTTGGCTTTAAGAACCGTTTTACTCTAAGGGCACATTAAACATGATGTTTCAACTTACATCCCATTGACCAGGATTTAGCCCAACAGCCTCGCTTGACTGCGAGAGAGGCTGTAAAATATTATCTGTTCTGGATGGCAATATGCCCGGTTTACAGTGATGGCTCCCCTATGAGGAAGTAGGGGGAGAAGGAATACAGATGAGAACTAGCAGACCCTGCCATTAAATGCTTCATTTCTTCCTCCTCCAGTAGCTCTCTCTAGACAAAATGTGAGTGTGTGGATATGAAGTTGACGAGTTCTTAGAAGTCCTCCGTTCGGAAAAACCTAAAATCACATATCTTATGGGCACTAATAACATTTTGCAAGTATAAGCATTTTTCAGAATGATCGTGTTTATGTCGTTGGCTTAGTATATACCACATATGATTGTAGTAAATTGCATTTGTTAAAGATTTTTCAACGTTTTTACAAAGTACGTTCACACCTCATATAGTCTAGCCAGCGTTTCTAAAGTAAATAGGACGATAGCACTATCCACATTTTATTACTGGGGAAATGGAATTAACAGAGGGTGGTGATAGTTGATATTTTGGTTTGGATGAATGTATGCTGGTAATGGCATGGCATTCTTGGCATTTGAGAACTTAGCAGTCAAGAAGTCTGTTTTTTCACTTACATTGAACAGTGGTATCTTGACCATAGTCAGAGCCTCGCATTTTCTCATAGGTGTGACTATTTCCTTTTCCCACCAGGACACGTCAATTGTTTGGTGTTGCTCGTTAACACAAACATCTTTCATTTCCCTGCCAGTGCGACACACAAGATGGATCTACATGTTAATTGTTTTTTGACGTGTTCACTGTACAAAATAACCAGCGAATTCAACTATGTTCGTTTTACAGTACCCTGATAAGTGTTATCACCAGAGATGTAAAGTGAGGCAAACACTTTCATAGTGACTGGCTCAAATCCATGTGTTTTGAGCTGATGCCATATATTGCTTAGTAGGATATAGTTTATAATTTCTTGTCCAGTGGTCCTTCCAGTTAATGCAAAGTATGTATTTTTAACCTATTATCTGTAGGAGTAAACTTTCTGAAGATACCTCTTTCTTGAAAGTGGCAAAGGAGAAAGCAAACTATTAAGTCACTGACCGGCCCAGGAGTTGAGCCACGTTTTTTGAAAACACTGAATTTTTAGTTAAAAACCTAAGTGACATGGTCTAAACTTAAACTCTCACTTGGTAAGAAGCTGACAACTAATCAAGGGCTAAAACAAGACAATTTGGCATGAAACTCCCTCATTTGTTTTTAATAAGGTTCTATATTGTAGAAACTAGTAATACAGCTTTTTACTAACAGTACCGATCTCCAAGAACATATTTCATTCCTCATCACACCTCTTTGTTTCGTGACATCATCTATTATTAAATTCTGTCTACATCTTGAGACACTTTTTTCCTTTGGTTTCTGTTAACTTTGCCTTTTTTTGTTTTTCCTCCTTCCAAAGGCTTGCTTGCTCCTTTTTGGTTTACTTTGCGATCATCCTTGTCCACCCAGCCATTGGATGGGGCTTGTTCCAAGCTGTTCCTTCCCAACTCCCTTTTCTCTCTTCTCTTCCTTACCTCAGAGCGTTTGTACCTGGCCTGCTCTTTGCCTGAAATATTCTTCTCTCCAGGATTCACCTGCTTAGTTCCAGTTACATTTTAGATCTAAACGTAACCAACACTTGTTCAGGGAAGACTTCCTTGAACTGATGAGTAAAAATTCCCATTATAGATGTCATAGCATCACTCAGCTCTTCCAGACGTAACAGAATGACATGTCCATGGAGGCACAATCCATGTTGTGTTGCTCACGACTTAACCCTCATGTCTGCAATCTTTCTTACACACTAGGTTCACAATAAGTATTTGTTGGCGAATGAATGAGTACGTCTTTTTGGGCATATTCTACCCATTATGAAAACATCCTTTGTGTACATTACACATGTGGAGGTAAGAATATCCAGAAGTCTACTCACTTGTTGGCTGAGTTGAGATGGATATGTAGTCAAAAAATGAAAGGTGAACATTAAATGATCAGGTCCCAGGGTGAGATGTGTGTTTGTTCTAAGTGTTGTAGGGATTAAAACATTGTAGGCACAGGACAGAATGAGTATAAATGGCTAGATAGTGTCATCGTAACCCCCCTCAATAAGGATTTGTGTTCTCCAAACAGCTTCCATATGTAATATCAAAGGCAAAAATCATTTTTCCTTATCCAGTTGCAGGTTTATATACACAGAGAAGACAACACAGAGATATTAGGCAGTCTGCCTGTTAGCTAAATGGTGACCCTCAGTACCTGGGTGTTCACGTGTTTCTCTGATGAGAGTCTGAGGGTTTGAATGAGGGGCAATCATGGGTCAATTTTGTAGTTTGAGTTCAGAACGGATACAGTCTTAACATCACATCTCCAGTAAACACTTGAGACTGCCAAGCATATGGTCGTTTCCTCCTTGAGACAAATTTTATTCTTTTGGGGGTAAATTTCAATAGCAAAAATACGTATTTTTGACAAGTGTAACTTTCTGTAAAATGATAGTGGGAAAATTGCAGATCCTGTCAAATGAGAATCAACCTCCATGCTCAACCAGGTCCAAGATGGTTTCTTCTGTAGATTAGATTTATGAAGTCCTAAAGGAGTACTTTGTATTCACTAAATACTTTAAATTTATAATACACATTTTGTCTTCACGCAGCCATTAGGAAACTTAGTAATTTAGTTATTGTTTAAACAATACTTTCTCTTCCTCCCCTCAAACCCCCACCTTGTTAAGCTGCTGGTTATAAATCATGACACTGTTGAATTCTTTTTTTGTTACTGTTACTGTTTATTTACTTTTGAGAGAGAGAGAGAGAGAGAGAGAGAGAGAGAGAGAGAGAGAGAGATCATGAGTGGGGGAAGGGCAGAAAGAGGGGGAGACACAGAATCTGAAGCACCTTCCAGGCTCTGAGCTGTCAGCACAGAGCCCGATGCCAGGCTTGAACTCAGGAACCATGAGATCATGACCTGAGCTGAAGTTGGATGCTTAACTGACTGAGCCACCCAGGCGCCCCGTGACCCTGTTAAATTGTTACAACAGTATTGTGGAAACTAGAGCCATTAGAGAAAAGTGAAATGCACAGTTGGCAAATCATCTGAATAATTTGATTCATGTAAAATTCCATTTCGAACAAGGCAGTTCCTATCCTACTCACTGTGTCTTCTCTTTAGCATCTCCACGAATTATGTAATAATCTTTGGCCACTTGGATGATGGTGATGCATCTATGGACCTCCCAACTCCAGGTATTATGTACTGAAATGTAGTGTGAAGAGCTGAGCCAACTTTTGTTTTCTTTTGGCAAATAAATAAGGGAAATGAAGAAAGAGAGAGAGGGAGGAGGGAAAGGGAAAGAGAGAAAAGTGCTTGGCAGAAATTTCCAGTGGAGAGAAGTGACTCATCAAGCTTTGCCATTGATAGATCAGGGCAAAGTCTGGGATGTTATGAAGGAGCTTCCGACAGATGCTGTTCTCATATGTTGTGATGACATTTGTATCATTCCTCACTCATTTTCAGGTAACTTATATAACAGTATATAGCAGATACACCCTTATTAGTGATTAACATTACAAAATACCATGAAACAAAATGTTCATGCAGAGAATATTTAAATGAATAAAATTGATCAGAAATTATTCTGGACAATTCTGTAGAATTGGTCGTGATAGTATTTATTTTAGAGCTTTATTCCTGTGTTGTACTTATTATGAAGTACCATAGATTGCCTCTGAGGAGGAGAGGAGGAAGGTAGTCTGGGAGAGGGGTCCTGAGGGGCTTCATCCATATTGTCAACATTTTATTTCTTTAGATGGATGATGGGCAAATGGGTATATGTAGTCTTATCCCTTCTCATATATAATAAATTTTTAATAAGAATAAATACATTTTAAGGCAGACTTAATAGTCCCTAGTTTTGTCACTTTGAGCAAGCACATTGTATGATCATTCTGGATTGTATTGGACTTTATGTAAAAAAAATATAATAAACATGGTCATTTGTGAAGGCAAGTCAACTGAGATATGGCCATCTCTTAAGGATGACTCCTGTTTTCTAACCAAAAATTGTATCATTTAATTTATTCATCCTTTGAACCTTTAGTGAGTAGCTAATGTTTACATGCAGTTGATGCCTTAAGTAACTGTACTTTATATGTACATAGAGTTATTATTAGACTTCTAACATTTAAAGTGGAGGCGACTTGGGGTACCTGGGTGGCTTGGTTGAGCATCAAACTTTGGCTCAGGTCATGATCTCATGGTTCGTGGGTTCAAGCCCCACGTCAGGCTCTGTGCTGACAGCTCAGAGCCTGGAGCCTGCTTCACATTCTGTGTCTCCCTCTCTCTTTGCCCCTTTCCCACTCACGCGCTCTGTCTCTCTCACTCAAGAGTAAACATAAAAAAAAATAAAATGGAGGTGACTTTTCTAGAATCAAGTGTAATTGAAAATGAAAGTTGTTCATTGTCTGAACACAGTCCAAACCACTGGATAATTAGATTAATTCTGGGAAAATAGAATCATAGAAGGTTGTCTGGAAGGGACCTCAGAGATGATCTAATTTCCCCCTCCAATTATAATTGGGGAAATGATTACAGTCCACAGAAGCTTTAGTCACTTAGTTATTTAGTAGAAGGACTAGTATTAAAACTAAGATTTCAGGGCTTCCTTACTGTATTGATATTTCGCAAACTGTCATCTCCAAAATTGTTCATATGAATGTAAGTAACAAAGCTAACGAACAGCAACAATAAAACTAGGATTTTGTGGTAAAGTATCTTTTTGATATATTACATTCCTATATCCTCCCCCCCTTTGTGGATTTATAGCACACTTTAGTGTAATAAAGGCTCTGAGAAGCTCTGCATTATTCTATAATTGTTTAATCCACTCTTCCCCACAATTTTTCATAACACAACCCCTATTGTAGGAAACAGTGCATTTTGAGGAAATTTGACATAGAATTAGTCAAATCATTTTTTGTTATGCCGTCTAATCAAATGAAAGATCAGTTTTTAAAATTAGGGTAACTGATACGAAGCATATGGATCCACCTTAACATACACAGACATTCTCCCAGTAAAGAGGTCAGTGTTCCATAAGTGCTTGTAAGAGTTTTCATTCATGGCTTAGTGAAGAGAGAGAATAAGTTTCTCTCTAATGAAAACTGAACATGCTAATGAAGATAGTAGTAATTATGGTGTAAACATAGGTGTGAGGCTTTGGCAGTGGAAACAGACAGAAGAGAGAGGAGAGAGGAGAGGAATCAGGCCCGTTTAAGAGGGATAGGGTTCCTAACCCTGTCCTTTGCTCACTGGGGTGATCCTCAAACCAAATACAAATACCAGAAGGTGTCATGAGGAAGATGATTCATCTGAGGGCAGTAGACAGGAAGAAAGGACGTCAAACATAGGCGTGCTAAAGATTCAGTAGGACAATATGCCAATTCCTCGATGAGGTTAGTTTTGAATCCCGCAAGAAAACTTGCGTGTCTCAACTCCTCAAACTTTTCCTTCTTAACTCGGTAATTCTACTTCGCCTGCTCTGGATTTCTCATTTAGTTGTTTGCGTATATGCTTTATCCCTCCCCAGACACCATTCTAGAAGACAAGGACAGTAGATGTTCTTTTTAGTAAGTCCCACAGGGGACACATTACTTTGTGCGCATCATACTCTCAGTGAATGTTGGCTGACTGAATACATTACAGGACCAAGAAGTGTGTATGTTACACACAGTGCACAACTACGATTGAGTACGTGACGCATTAGCCCTGGGAATCTCTTCTGTCGATAGGTTTAGAGTTTATTCAAGACACCACACTAAACTGAAAGCCTTGATATAGGACATGTCCATGTAAGACAGAGGTCAGAGAAGGCTTCGTAAAGAATACCGTGTTGAAAATTATTATTTAGTAAAAGGTGGTGTTGCTGGGTACATTAAATTAATGTCTGACTGCTGTTGTAAGAAATGATCACAAACTCAAGTATCTTAAAATAGCACCAAGTTAATAGCTTGCAGTTCTAGAAGTCAGTCTTATGAGGCTAAAATTGAACTATCTGTGGGGCTGCATTCCTTCTAGAGGCTCCAAGGAGAGAATCCATTCCTTGCCTTTTCCAGCTTCAAGGGACTGCTTGCATTCTTTGGCTTGTGGCCCTTTATTGTGTTTTTAATGCACATTATCGCAACCTTTGCTTCTGCCCTGGGACCCTCCTGACTCCTTCTTATAAGCACCCTGTGATTATATTGTCCCAACTCTTCATTTTAAGATCCTTTCCATTTTAAGATCTTTAAAATATCTGCACAGTCTCTTTGGTCACATAAGGTAACATAGTCACAGTTTCTGGGGATCAGGAAGTGGAAATTTTTGCGGAGACATTATTCTTCCTACCATATAGTAGGGAATCAACATGAGCAAAGTTCTGGAGGTGGACGAAAGCATGGAGTGTAAAGATGAACAATAAAATGATCAGAACAAAATGTGGAGTACATGTTAAGCAGTGTGGCGAATCGCCTGACTAGTGGGCAGGTTACAAAGGGCTTAAAGATTGAGAACAGGAGATTTAGGTTTGAACCATTTCACATTTTTGGAAAATGGCTAGTGTTGTGAAAATAGTATTTGTAAGAGATTAGTTAGGTAGGATTTGTAGAAGAACCTGGTGGAGAGGACGTTTGAAGCAGTGATTCTGGCAGATGCAGAAATGGATGTGTTTCCTTTCCTGGTTCTTTACATTTGTGGACACTTAATACACATCTGTAGATTATTTGATCACATTCTGTTTTTAAAT
Source organism: Lynx canadensis (assembly GCF_007474595.2). NCBI lineage: Eukaryota > Metazoa > Chordata > Mammalia > Carnivora > Felidae > Lynx > Lynx canadensis. Next base: position 5,546,263 of record NC_044312.2, on the reverse strand, counting down.
GTTTATTTTTGAGAGAGAGAGCATGTGCATGAGGAAGGGAGAGGCAGAGGGAGAGGGGAACAGAGGATCGTAAGCAGGCTCTGTGCTAACAGCAGAGAACCTGATGCGGGGCTCAAACTCATGAATCACAAGATCATGGACCTAAACCAAAGTTGGACACTTACCCGACTGAGCCTCTCTGGTGACCCTATTTGATCAAATTCTTGAATTCGAGTGGCAATTGTTAGACTTTCTACAAATCACTGATTTAATCAGGTCTTACCTATGTTTGGAGTATAGTGATGGTTCTTTCTGGACCATGATGGTCTCTGAAGCCAGGCTCTAACTCAGTTTTGGGTCATTGTTTTTCTCTTATTTTCTCACTGTCTTCTGTTTCCTCCCTTAACATCGGTATTTCAGTGGCTGTTCTGAAGGGGCTCTTTTTCTCGTTGGAGAAATCTCCCTTATTCCTGTGGAAGTAACTTTATGTAAAAAGTGATCAACTACTTCTGATATTGCTATAAATTTTCATTAATTCTTAGCTTTGTAATATTGAATAATTCTTCGCAGATGGAAGGTACTTGTATCAGACTGGGTATTTAAATACATCTTAACTGAAGTTTTTATTGCTTTTAACTGGAAAAGGTCAAGGGTTAGTTGGCTAAGAAGGATTAATCCTTCTAATTATAATAGAATATCTTCTGTGATTTTTTTTTTGTTTGTTTTTGCATTGTTACAAAGCCATGGAGCCGAATTGTATTTAACCTGAGTGCGAAGAGCCACATGTGCTTTGGCACCAGGAGGGAAAGGACAACTTGTATAATAGATATTTATTGTTTTTGCTTACCTAGTATGTATGGGTTCTTCTATCCTTTTCCTATTACAGTCCATGAGTCTTGCCCTTTCCCTAACCCCATTCTTGATTGCCAATTATATCAGGTTTATGAGTTCTATGGTCGGCTTTTAATGTAATTTGAGTCAGTGAGGGATAGACCTGAGACTTTGACTAGACTTACTGAGGATGAGGTACCCACTCTCTCTTCTGGGGTGGTTAAGCTGATAGGATCTAAGTCCAGGCTACTGAAAATTGCTATTAGAGACAGCATCCCTTGTAGTAAAGGCAATGCAGAGGAGAGAAAAGCCAGTTTAAAAAAAAAATGAAAAGGGCCTTAGTCCTCATGATATTATTTGAGCACTCAATCCAACTGTGACTGAAGCTGAAATTTTTCCTTGCATGTTTGGTGTGTAAACCAGCATATTTTCGTTATTTAAGCTGATTTGAGTCCTATATCTCTGTTTCATTTGGAATTCCAGGCTAATACCATATGCCTACAATACTCAGAATTTCACTGGGGATCCACGTTTTCTTTAAGGTCCTGCTGTGGAATGTTGACCATGGTCTTCAGAGTGTTTGCCCTGCCTGCTCGCTTCGTACTCTCAGGGAGAGGGACCTGGACTTCCTCACTACCTCCTGATAATTTGCAGTCATAAAAGTCAAATTGTCAATAGTAGTACCGATAAAAGTATTTTGGAAAATAGAATTTCATTGTCTCAGTGGGGCCCGGAACCTGGTTAATGAATATTCTTCTTGTGTTTTTCCCATGAACAGAATTAGAATAGGCACCTATATCTGTGTTCAGTTCAGTTAATTTAAATTTAATAACAGTCTAGCACAGTCGTGTGTAAAGGTGCTTAGATATTCCTTTTGTTTTTCTGTGTTATTATTAACCCTTTGTTTTTGAATCATCTGTGAGTTAAACATTCTTTCCCATCAATCTTTGATAAAAATAGACTATTTCAAAGCAAGTATTATAGCATCCTGCAGCAGGGCACTATAGACCGCCTGTTAAGATTGATAATATACAAAATAGGCAATATGCAATATTTTGGGGACTTGGCTAATCAGTTCTTTTTTTTTTATTAACAATTTTTTTTTAACATTTTTTTATTTTTGAGAGACAGAGAGAGACAGAGCATGAGCAGGGGAGGGGCAGTGAGAGAGGGAGACAAAGAATCCGAAGCAGGCTCCAGGCTCTGAGCTGTCAGCACAGAGCCCGACGTGGGGTTGAACTCACAAACTGCGAGATCATGACCTGAGCTGAAGTTGGACGCTTAACTGACTGAGCCACTCAGGCGCCCCTTGGCTAATCAGTTCTGAATTCAGCAGAATAGAAATAATGATTATGTTAAATGCTTTTTTAAATCAAAGTACACTACATCTTTGACATTATCCAGATCAAGCAGTGTAATAACCTTAAAGCAAATGGAAATATTGTCAGTTTGGCACCCTTTTTTCTTAATGAACGTATGTTAAGTCTCAGAAATCTCCATTTCATTTTCCATGTGAATGTGACCTTATTTGGAAATTGGATCTTAGCAGTTGTAATCAAGATAAAATAAGTCATTAGAGCGAGCCCTAATCCAGTATAATCAGTGTCCTTATTATAAAAGGAGAAGAGACATACAGCCACACAGAAAAGAATGCCACGTGTCAGTGTCGGCGGAGATTTTGTGATGTGTCTACAATCATAGGAATGCCAAGGATTACCAGTAACGTCAGAAACAAAGAGAAAGACATGGAACAGATCTCCCCCCCCCCCAAGCCTTTAGAGAGAGCTTGGCTGTGTCAAAACCTTGACTGAGAGCTTCTTGCTTCCAGAGCTATGAGAGAAAAAATTTCTATGCTTTTAGGCCACTTAGTTTGGGATACTTTGTTATGGCAGCCCTTGAAAACTAATACGTGTGGGCATGCGTGTAAGTGTCCAGAATTCACTTGTACCCCTTTTTGACATTAGGCCAATATATGCTCATCCTAATTCCTTTGGTGATGTTTTAATTCTCTGTAATTCTCCAAAGATTAGTGAAGATGGATTAATGACATTTTCAAGATATTTTAATCCTCTAGGATACAGTTTCTCTGGGTGTGTACACATTTCAAGTAGTTAGATCTTCATTGCTCCACTGTTTACTCATTTAAAACTATGGATCACTAATTATGCATTTGGGAATCAGATAGGCATTGGAAATACATATATATTCTTGGACTGGAAGAATTTATGGATAAATAAGGGTGTTATTTATCCATAACAGTTCAAATATCAGTACAATATGGAGCATTTGAGAGAGGATATGAATTTTCCCAGGAGAAAGCTTGGAGAATAGGCTTACCTGGGAAAGTTTACCATAGCTTTGAAATTGAGTTTGAATACAATATGATGTGTGGCAGTAGCCTAAGCCAAAAATAAATAAATAGGTAGATAAATACATTTATTAATTAATTAAAAATAAACCAGAGGAATTGAAAAAGCATTAGATAGCTTGAAGGTAAGAGAGAGCAAGAAGCCTTCTGGGAATTTAGATAAGTAGATATGTTTGGAATGCAGGGTCAATGTCAGGGAAGAGAGGTTGCTGGAGAATGTGGTCAGAAGTAGTTCATGATAGATCTTGGATTTCTTCCTGAAGGTCCTACATTAAAATGACTGTCAGCCTCTCCAAACTTGCATACTAAGTCAAATCTTTCAAAGGAAACAAATGACATTGAAAAACCAAAACAACTTTTTGTTCATCTCCAGTTTTGTTGTAACTTCAGTTTTGCATAAACATAAAAGTTTTGTGCATATAATTCATATCCAATGAAAATATACTTATAAACAGAATACCAAAACCCCATAAAACTCCTCTATTTCAAATTAGAAATATCGTTATGTGAAAAATAAATGATTTTCTGAAGCTAAATTGCACCTGCTATAATTTTTTTTAAATTTTGAATTAGTGTTTTTATGTGAGTAATGTTTCTTATCCTGTCCATGTGGCATTGGTAAAACCGGTATTCTCTTATGAACCTTTGGATGGAAATTTGGATGCAATCTCCCCTCTGAGATTTTCCGGTTCACCAAAAGTCAAGAGCATATGTAGCAATTTAATACAGTTTCATGAAAATCTATGACAGAAGTACACTTCTTTTGTATTAAAAGATTCATAATGGGACAAGAAGGAATAAAAGCTAACACTGTCCAAGGCAGAGTCTTGGTATTTTATAGGAGGGTGTAGAAAAACCTAATAATGCAACCAGCATCATAGCTTTTTTTTCCCCCAATTAAATGCTTTCAAGCCTGTAGTCAAACTAGTAGACAAGCATTATTAGCTCTATGGTAGGTTTATCACCATTTCCAGTGCTAGTTTTTTCTCTTTGAGCCACTGCGAAGCATTCGCCGTCACATCCTTTCTGAAACCTTTTGCTTCCTCTTAGCACCAATGTGATTTTTTTTCACCTATCATAGTAAAAAGTGTGCTTCTTAGAGCTAACAATAACACAAATTCAAGTACAAAAACACCTTAGAATTGCTTAATACTTACTGTTTTCTAAATTTTTTAATGTTTGTTTATTTTTGAGAGAGAGAGAGAGAGAGTATGTGAGTAGGGGAAGGGCAGAGGGAGAGGGAGACACAGAATCTGAAGCAGGCTCTAGGTTCTGAGCTCTCAGCACAGAGCCTGATGCGGGGCTCAAACTCAGAAGTGGTGAGATCATGACCTGAGCCAAAGTTGAATGCTTAACCAACTGAGCCACCTAGGAGCCCCAAAATTGTTTAGTAAATATTAATTATAACTTAAAATATGTTTATACTAAATGTATACTGTAACACGACATTATGAGTTTTGTTAAAGATATTGTTTGTCAATTGATCCTGTTTGGAAAAATATTGTGTTGCAGCATTTTAAAGCAAGAGATTTTAAAGTAGCATTTTAAACTGGTCTTGTAGGTTTGTTATCAAGTTTGTTCTCTTCTTTACAGTTTGAAGATTATCCACGTGGGTAAAGACAGTAAAATAGGAGCAAAACAGGAGTATTTTTTCTTTTAGCAATTATATATTCATTCACTTATGTAGCAATTACTCAGGCGTTCTGACAATTACTGACGTTATAGTGTTGGGTTAAAAATACCAGTGGTGAGGTAAAAACTCCTGAAGTTTAAGTTTTTATAGGTAATGAGTCAATCACTTTTAGGGCTGAGCTTGACTATTATATTTGGAGAACAGAATTAACATACTTATATAATAAATTATATAAGTTTTCAGTGTAGAGAAGTGCAGTGTCCTATATAATAACTACTGCCACATGGAGCTATTTAATTTTAAATTAATTAAAGTAAAGTAAAAATGAAAATTCAGCTCCTCAGTTATACAAGCCACATTTCAAATGCTTAATAGCCACATGTGGGTAGTGGCTATTGTACTGGATAGAAGTGATATCATAGACTTGATAAAGCATTGTGAACTTATAACTGGACAAAATGCTTAAAATTCATTTTAGTTGACACTAAAGATGACTTTTACTTGAAACTAAACCATGTTCTGTACTCATGGTATTCTAAAGTGCACTGTTTATACTCGGTGCTTTGTTTAATAATGGCTGTGGTTTAATAATGGCTTTAATAATGTCTGTGCTTTATTTTTTGAGACTCTGAAGAATATTATAGTTTTGATAACATAAATTGGATTTCAGATTTTTTTTGAGGTTTAGCTGTTTCAAATATACAATCTTTGCACATAGCCGTAGCTATCCAGATACCAAATCAGAAGGGATTCACATATAAAAGCATTTATGTTAGTGCAATTTTTTTTGAACAGTATTAATATAATAAAATCATTACATTGTAGGAGCTGCAGTAGAAAACTCTTTTTTAGAAATTCTTCCTTAGCAAACCTCAGTGATTCAGACTTTGTAAATAACATAGGATGTTCTTGAGGCAATATTGGAACTGTGGAATTTAAAAAAAAAATTCTTTTTAAAATGTAAAAGAAAATTTTGTTTCAACTCCCTTGGTCTGCTTGGAATCAGATACTTCTCAATGAACTTTATGACCCTTCATTAAATATTTATAATAAGTATAAAGATGTTCTAAAAGCCATCTGTCAATATTATGCTATGTTCACACAGAATTTCAAGGACTGTGTTTATGGTCATCACATTTATCTTGCAACATCATTGTGTTCCTGAGGGACCTCTACTGATTCTCAAGCAGGCAGTATTTATGATCAAAACTGCATTGCTTGTAAGGTGACATGGGAGGTATAGTTTTCCTTAATTGTAAATCACTCACTGTGATTACTACAAATCACTTTACCTACTCAGTCTTGCCTTTTTCAAATACAGGCATGGCTTTGTAGCAACCAGTTTTTAGATGATGTCCCCTGGCCTGGATTTTGTCCAGTTTTATCCAGTGTTTTCATGGGCCTTGTGAAATAAGCAAATGTATATTTGTGACTCACCTAAGGGACAGAGAGGACTTCCAGGATTTCCTTTTTTGTTTTGTTTTGTTTTGTTTTGTTTTGTTTTGTTTGTTTTTGAGAGAGAGAGTGCCGATTGGGAGGGGCAGAGAGAGAGAGAAGGGGACAGAGAATTCCAAGTGGGCTCTACATTGATAGTAGCAAGCCCAGTGCTGGACTGGAACCCATGAACCCCAAGATCATGACATGAACTGGAGTCCGACGTCAACCGCGTGAGCCACGCAGGCACCCCAGGATTTCCTTTTAGTTTGCTCTGGGGATTTGTAACCAGACCAGGGAAAGGTTTCTGTTGGAGGAGTGTGGCTAGGACAGGTGGTGAAGGACAATTCTTATATAGATTTGGGAATAAATTGGGAATTCATGTTATTCCATTTGATTCCATTTGCAGACAGGTTAATAAATCATCCTGTGCTCCAGCAGTGAGCTACCATAGGATAGGGAGTAAAAACATTTTAATCCTTCTCCATCACTCTCGTTTCTCTTGTGTTCTGAATGCTTTAAAAATTAGAAAAGGTCGGGGCGCCTGGGTGGCGCAGTCGGTTAAGCGTCCGACTTCAGCCAGGTCACGATCTCGCGGTCCGTGAGTTCGAGCCCCGCGTCGGGCTCTGGGCTGATGGCTCGGAGCCTGGAGCCTGTTTCCGATTCTGTGTCTCCCTCTCTCTCTGCCCCTCCCCCGTTCATGCTCTGTCTCTCTCTGTCCCAAAAATAAATAAACGTTGAAAAAAAAATTTAAAAAAAAAAAATTAGAAAAGGTATGATTTAGATGTGGTGGTTAAACCAATGCATTGATCTCTTAGTCTTTGATATAAAATCAGCTTGATTTATAGTGCTCTACGTTAAACATTCATTTGATCTAACTCTGTTTTGGATGTTTTAACTTATTCTGATTCTATTTAACTTGAATTTTGCTTATAAAGTGTTACACCGGCCCTTAGCATTCACATCGGGACCTTGAATCGGGATTTAATTTGTTCCATTTTATGTTAAATATGGTATAATATGCTGGTTAGGTATTTTGAATCTTGAGTAACACAGTACTAAAAATTAGCCAATCTGAATAAATTTTACCTCTACAGGATTGTGTACACACTGAGAAATTGAAATGACTTCTCAACTGATCTCTAGAAAGTGGTTATTTTTTTTTGTTTGTTTTTTTAATTTTTTAATGTTTTATTCTTGAGAGAGAGAGACAGAGCACGAGTGGGGGAGGTGCAGAGTGAGAGAGGGACACAGAATCTGAAGCAGGCTCCAGGCTCTGAGCTGTCAGCACACATCCCGACGCGGGACTTGAACCCACAAGCCCTGAGATCATGACCTGAGCCGAAGTTGGACGCTTTACCAACTGAGCCACCCAGGTGCCCCGAAAGTGATTCTGTTTTAGTGTGTTTTACATTTAGTGTGTTTTAGTGTGTGCTTTCTCTTCGTAACTGGGGGGACTCTATTGCTCGTAGTTGATGTTAGTGCCTGATATATGTGTCTGTCTCCCAGATCTTGTAGTGTCTTCACACACTTCACACTTACTACACGGTGGTAACAAAGACGATTGAGGTTGTGACTGCAGACTAATGTAGATCGTTGGTTCTTTTATTTCCTCTATCATGTTTACTACATACCATCCTTTGGATGATGTTTCAAAAAAATCATACATTTTTATAGTAAACCAGCTGTAGTGCACGTTGATAATTGCCTCCTTCTGAGAACAGATATCTTAGCTTTCTAAAGGAGTGAGCCCAGTTAGCGCTTTATTTTTAATTCATTCATTAACCAGTTCATTACTTTGGTGGGGGGGACTCAAGTTATGTGTTGAAGTGCATAGGAAGTTTAAAGAAATATTGGTTAACATTTGAGTTTAAGGGAAGGCAGTGTTTAGGGCTTGTGGAAATTTAGTGCACAGATAAGATCTAGGCTGTCTTTTAAAATAAATTTCCTGTATTGGAAAAGGTTTTACTACTATCAGCTAGTAGCAACATAATTGATTGCTGGAGGTTGTTACTGCAAGATAAGAGTCTTGTTATCTGCATTTCTGAAAAGGCTGTCTCCTGCTTCATTGCATGGTGAGCTGGGTAGCCACTTGAAGCAATTGGAGTGCACACTCCTGGTGCTGTGCATTTTAATAGACTGGTTTGACTCTTCACCTTACGAACTGCAAAAACTAGGAGCTGCAAGGATGCTCAGGTGTTAGCAAATAAAGAGAGCAGTGTCACTGTTATCACAGGCCAAATAAAAGCAAAGGTACAGATGTGCTAACTCAACATAGCAGGACCAACTTGCAGAATGACCTTGGAAATTGGTCATTTTTCAATGGCTCGTCCATATTCTCCTTCTTGCATCTGGCTGGGGTGGCAAATTTCATTCTTGGTCCAAATCGTTTTTAATTCACCAAGATTTGCCTTTAACAGTAACAGCGACTTTCCCATTCTTTGAAGCCATTCACTGACAGGTGTGCTTCCTTAGGGAATTTTCTGTGACTGAATTTTCTCTGATAGAATCACCCTGCCCTCCTCCCTCCCACCCTCCCTCCCTCATCACATATATGGGACTCCATATAGGCGATATATCACATATATAGAACACAATGTGCCTGACAGAACACAAACTGCTTGAGGAAACAGCCTCTGTGTCCTTCACCTGCACATTGACGATAGCACCTTACAAACAGTAAGGTGCTATCCTTCCTTCCTCCTTCTCTCTTTCTTCTGCCTCCCTCCCTCCCTATCTTTCTCTTCATTTTAGAGCTCACAGTTGAATTAGAGGTAATCCAAGTCAACTTTTTAAATTTGAGGCAGCTAGGGTCCAGATCGCTTCAGTGGTGCCAGAGTTAGAACTAAATTTTTCTCATCTAGGCCTTTTTGTGCCACACATGTTCCCTCCTTATAATATACATGCTATAAAAGTATGAGCAAATGCTGTAAGTCTTAACACGTATATCCTGAGCACTTACTGTTTGTAAGGTGCTATCGTCAATGTGCAGGTGAAGGACACAGAGGCTGTTTCCTCAAGCAGTTTGTGTTCTGTCAGGCACATTGTGTTCTATATATGTGATATATCACGTATATCAGTCCCATATATGTGATAATCCCCCCCCCCTTTTTTTTAATCCTAGGTGAAAAGGATTTAATTTAGGGTCACCTCTTACTTTCTTCTGTTTTTGTCTCTTTAATTTCAAGCTTACCTGGAGGCCCAGGCAGAGAGAGTGGGCAGGCAGACTCAGGGGCCAGCCACATCCATCTCAGACCCTGGCCACAGATGATTCACAAATGCTCCACAGTTGGAAAAATCGCTCTTCCCTTTAGTTTGCAAAGTATAGCATTTTTCAAAAGAGGTATTCTTTAGGAGTCTAAAGAAAAGAGAGAAACTATAAAAGCATAGAAACAAAGAAGAGTTTACCCTGACCAAGTTCTTCATCCTCATATATCTGACCATCAAGGCAGAGATGTATTTGATGAGTTTACAGGGCCCCCTCCACACCTTCCTTCTCTAAAATCCAAACCCTCAGAAAGGAACCAGAGAACTTGTTTTTTTTCTTTCAAGTATGAAATTTATTGTCAAATTGGTTTCCATACAACACCCAGTGCTCATCCCAACAGGTGCCCCCCTCAATGCCCATCACCCACCCTCCCCTCCCGCCCACCCCCCATCAACCCTCAGTTTGTTCTCAGTTTTTAAGAGTCTCTTGCTTTGGCTCAGGAACCAGAGAACTTCTTACCCCAGTTCCCTTCTCCTCCCAAATCATGCTCCAACAAAGGACTGGAACAGAGTTTCCAACCAAAACAGTATAGAGCATTAACCTTCTAAGGGGGAAAGTAATGGCTGTCCTTCTCTGGGTTCCCTAGGATGCGAACAAGTCTCAGTCATTTCCTCGCTCTGTCAGTGAGGAACTGATTCGCCCAGTTTTCACAGTAGCGGCTGTTTCTGTGAAGAGTTGCAGGACATTCTGGAGCTGTCCAGAGGGGAGTGAGATGCTCCTGGCTGGGGTCAGGAGGTTGGCTGCGTGCTGACATCATCACCAGCTACCACTTCAGCTCCTTGCTTGCACCAGAAACGAATCTACTGTCTGCGTTTTCTCTTAGTGAATCCTCACAACACTTCTATAAAAGTAGTGCTATTATTTCCATTTTGCAAACGAGAGTTAAGTGACTTCTCTGAGGTCAGTAGGTGATAGTTCTTTGATTCAGACCCATGTCTTCTCTGACCTCAAAGCCCACCCATACCTACTCTTTGCACTACTGGCCTTGCTTCTTTCGAAAAAGAGAGCATTCTAAATCTGTTGATGGGATGGGTGGAGCGTCTCATCTCTCTGCGTTGCTTGCTTAGTGCACTTGAGGACATCTGCGTACACTGTTACAACAGCTTGCTTCCTTTTAGGAGGAAGAAAGAGGCCAACTATGTAATTTCTCAATTTTGGCTTATTGTGCCTTTAAGCACAAATTTTTCTACAGTGCTCAGTGAGGAGGAAATCCAAATAGCGTACTTAACAATCGCTTTTAGGGGCGGCTGGGTGGCTCAGTCTGTTAAGTGTCCGACTTCGGCTCAGGTCGTGATCTCATGGTTCATGGGTTCAAGCCCCGTGCCGGGCTCTGTGCTGACAGTTCGGAGCCTGGAGCCGGCTTCGGATCCTGTGTCTCCCTCTCTCTCTGCCCCTCCCCCACTTGTGCTCTCTCTGTCTCTAAAATAAATAAACATTACAAAATTAAAAGAAAACAGTTGCTTTTAGAGACTTTCCTCTTTTCACTGTCAGATTTATTGTATTGAAAATTTGGTATAAGAAAATGCTTTTCTGTACATACAAGTGGTGATTGTTACTATATGCATATTATACTTCAATTTTTTTAAAGTAGAATAAAAGCTAATTTTAGATAATGACAAGCACTGTTAAGAGAATAGGAAAGTGAGATGGGGAAATGAGAGAACTTAAAACTTACTTGGGAGGTTTCCCTATATTTGTTTTTGAGCATTTATTTTTTAAATGGCTTGTTGATTCAAGAAAAAATTTGCAATTATCAGATCTTCAGCTTGAGTATACAGAGTATAAAAGGAAAGCCCAATTTTAAATGCTCTCCTTTCACACACATCTCTGCCTTCAGAATTAGCGATGTATAATCCCAAGAACATGCCTACAACTTGCTAATGATAGCTATAACAACAGTGCACAGATGATGTAGCCCACACTTGTATCTGAAGTTGGTGCTTCGGGGAGGGGAATTATCTCGGGACTGAAAATTGATTCAGTTGAGGAAACAAATGGCAAGTAAGCGGGTAAGCAACATGTCCTACCGACAAAAAGAAACCCATCCACATCAATAAGGGGAAGAAAAGAAAATGAATTCATTATTCAGTGAACACAGCTGAGTATCTGCAGATAGGTAGCCTACCAGAATCAGGAAGTCAGGGTGACATTTCTTACAAATTATACAGCAGAGTAGGGGAAAATACAAAGATTTCTCTGATTCTCTCTGTTACATCTCAAGAGAGGCTCCCAGATTAACTCTGGAAGTAAATTGACTTTTCAAGGGGGATTGAGGTCCCAACCTTGGCAACATGTTTGCATTGTAAAACTAGAGGTTGGATTTATCTAATCCCTGGAGAGATCCATTTTTATTCCCTAGATTAGAGCAAGGACTCAAGTCTCCTTTAGTTTTCAAGGACAGCTTTTCAAGAGGGGGTGAGAAGGCAGCTGCCTCCTTTCCCTTAATAACCAAAGAATATTCTTCATTTTCCTTCTCCTCCTCGTCTCATCTTCCCCCTCCCATTCTCCCTTCTCCTCCTCTTCTGTTTCTTCTCTTTCTCTTTACTCTCCTCCTTAAAAAGGAGAGTATTGTCTTTACAATAGGAGGGATGGACCTTTTCTTTTCTGGCCTATGACCCATCCCTTGGACTAGAGTCCAACTGAAATGAGGGTTGGCAAGGACATTTTTAATTTAAGCTCTTCATGATGGCATTATACATCCAGCGGCAGCTAGAAAATGCACGCTTTTAATATTCGTGGGTTAATTCAGCCATTGTAACAGTCAGTGAAAGCATAGACATTAACACTTTATTATTTACTTAAAATTTTTTTTTGATGTTTGCTTATTTTTGAGAGAGAGAGAGAGAGAGAGAGAGAGAGAGAATGAGAGAATGAGTAGGGGAGAGGCAGAGAGAGACCGGGAGACACAGAATCCGAAGCAGGATCCAGGCTTGGAGCTGTCAGCACAGAGCCCGACGCGGGGCTCGAACTCACAAGCCGTGAGATCATGACCTGAGCTGAAGTCAGACACTCAACCACCTGAGCCCCTAGGCGTTAATGCCAGGAGCCCCTAGGCGTTAACACTTTAAATGGAGTTGCAGTGTCTGACAACCTCAAGTTTTCTGAATTTATCACAGTATGAGAAGGGGCAAGTAGCTCTGAGAAGTAAGATACAGGCCACATCTCTCACTTTATTGGAGCCCAGTTAGCTTTCAGTCTGTTTTGTCATCTGGTTACTTAACCTATAGCAAATTAGATATAATATGTTGCAACGCACCATGATAGGGGGAGCTGTTTCTAATAACAGCAAGTGTGACTGTGGAAAGCCTATGTCAGGGGAGCTATCATGGAAATGACCTATAATCTGGAAGACAGGAATTCTGATGGTAGGAACATTAAAACATGAACGTCATGTGGACATAATACATACAGTGTTAGGTAAGTACTAGATTCTTAATTCACATTTTCTTTTTTTCCCCCTCTGAAAACATTATTATATTACGTTGCAGCACAAAAATCAGTGCTCATAATGTTGCCTTGAGTTTTGAGAGAAGTTTTATGATCAGGGTATCCTATACAAAGTAGCAGAGCACCATCTGAGTATCTCATAAGCTCATTTTAACCTGAAATGTTATCATTGAAACATAGTTTAGTATTTGAAAATAAGAACTTCAGTAATTCATAAAATTCAGACATGCTGAACAGTAATAATAGCTTCTTTTATGAAAGCTGTTTTGGGAACTTGGCATGTATTAACACATGCTATTTATCATATTTATTCTGAAACAGGTGAAAGTCTTCTTTTCCCATCAGAGCTAGATTATATCACTCTCTACCTTGGATTATTATTAATGACTAATAGCTGAATTTTTTTTATCACACTTTTTGCATAATAGAAGCTTAGTTAAATTTTATGGGTTTAATAATTAAAGCCACTGTAAAATTTCATTGGGCACTCTGTGTCCTTTCTTATAATTTATTTCTTAACAGGCTAGGGATAATATATGTATGAGATTTAGCAGAACAAATACATAAATTAGGCATGGAGGCTAGCTCAAGTTAAGTATGAGACAATATTTATTAGCCTCTCTTGGTTATAAATTATTACTTTTAGGGAAGTTTAAATATTCATACAAAAGAAAAATAAGCCTTTAAAAGAAGACTTAATTCAGATTTAAAGCTGTCAGTTCAGAACAACCTTGGTTCACAATTATGTGTCTGATGATCTAATTTTAGATGTTAGCACATTTACAATTACTGCAATCTTACTGTTCATTTTAATCTGAATTCGTTAATTTTGCATAATGTCACTAGTAGGTCAAATTATCATAACAATAATCTACATTCCCTAAAATCTATGACACCGGAAGCCAAAGGTAATTCTAACATCGACTGTTCAGATTCACAACCTATTTATGCTTCTGTGTGGTCAGGGAAACCTCAACTATTGAGTGGCTGCTGTTTCAGTAGATTATTTTTAAGTCACCTGTTTGCAATTTAAATAGCAATTACCTACTCAGATGACATGGTAACTCACTAGGTTTCCAGGCTACTTTACAAAAGCCAATTATCTAAATTATCTAAATAAGCCTGGGACTATACTCAACTAAAATTTTGACTTCAAGAAGTAGGGGTGAGGTGGAGCATAATGCTTTTGTTTGGTATTTTTTTAGATTTTTGGACTGGATCGATATTCGATACCAGTGAAGCTTGTCTGAGGAATGGTTTTACCTTTCTGCGTTTTATCCTCATCTATCATATAAGTCCAAGTACTTCTTTTATTTATTTTTTTACATTTATTTATTTTTGAGAGAGAGAGAGAGAGAGAGAGAGAGCGAGCACAAGTGGGGGAGGGGCAGAGAGAGAAGGAGCCAAGCTCTAGGCTCTGAGCTGTCAGCAAAGAGCCCGACGCGGGGCTTGAACCCATGAACTGTGAGATCATGACCTGAGCCGAAGTCAGACGCTCAACCCACTGAACCACCCAGGTCCCCCCGAGTCCTAGTGCTTCTGGTCTTCAGCCTTTAGGTGGCCAGTCATCATAGATGTTTGGAACTGTGATTCTGAGTTCAGGTAGACCTAGGTTTAAATTCTGGTTCTACCTCTTGGTGATGTGTCCTTCGACAAATTACTTACTCTCCCTTTGTCTGAGTTTTCTCACCTATAAAATGAAGATAATAATTGTGCCTATTTCCCAGCGTTGTCAAGGGGCTTCAGTGGAGGAACTCATTTGGAAATGTGCCTCGCACATGCTAAGTACGTGATAATTGTTACCATTATAGTGCCCTAAGTCCTTTACTATGGTATTCTGCCAAATCTTTTCAACTTTACAAATTGCTTCTCATTCTAAATGATCTTAATCTACCTTTTGTTTCCTGCCAAATAAAATTATTCATTCTTTCAGTATAATGGATAGAGTTCATGTAGATCTTAGAAGGAAAGCAATTTAATTATATTAATTTTTACTAAGCTGTGAGTCTCTAGGAGCTATAACCCTTCAAGAATTATTTGTGTTTTAAGAAGAGATTTCTTGTTTTCTCCAATATAATTAATTGTTGAAGATGGAGTCAAGGAGATAAATTGAAGTAAAGGCTGTAGATGGTATAGTGAAAAGGTACTTTTGTGGTACATTGCCCTTCAGGCTGCTTGGCATTGCTTAGAAGCTTATCAGAAATTTCGGTAATCAGAAAAATTAAACTTTTTGTCATATTTGTTTCTTTATTTCTTTTAAAGTATACATTCTTCAAAAACTGTGACTTCTTTGCCAGGTGCAATGAGATGTACCATGGAGGGAAGGGTTGGGAGAATAGGATGTGAGAAACAGTGATGGCTGATTTTACGTAACGTGTAAGTAGGGACTGACTTTATTCTCAAGGTTAGAGAAATAAACATATTAATTCACTTAATGCTGGGTTTTGACGTACAGGTAGATTCGTAGCAGCTCCTTTGGGAATTCTCTAGGTAGGAAATAGTCCATTTTAGGAAAAAAAAATACCAATTATTTGGAGATTGACTTTGTTCCTTAACAGTGAAAAACATGGGGTCTTTATAGTTGGGTTTCAGTGAAAAAACAAATATCTAGGAAATAGTTGATTTTCTCATAAAGACCATTTTATTGATGAGTAGGGAACTTGGCATGTCTCTGACTTCCACTTTTGGCAGGATAAGTTTTGAAGGAAAGCCTAGTAGGAACACAAAGAAGCCAGGTAGTACATTGCCACAGGTTCTCAATTCAGTACAGTGGACATTGTGGTTGTCGTATTTGCCCCAGGGACATAGATGAAGGTGTCAGCCTTGCTTTTCAGATACTTAATGAAAATTTCAACTGTCTACAGATAGCATCGTCCATAGTAGAGCCAAGAAATCCTAAGCAGAATAGGGTATAATAGAATGGCACTTTCTGGTTACAGAAAGCTTTTACATCTATCATTTCACTTAATTTTCAAAAATAATCCTTGAAAATAGATAGAATGGATAGTTTTATCTCTAAATTACAAACATGGAAAATAAGATTGCTCAAAGTTCTAGTTTCTCCATAGCAGAATCAAGGAATAAAACACAGACCTTCTCTAGTCCCTGTGATCCTTTCTATTATATTATTTTTATATAAAGACAATGAAACAAAGCAATGCCTAGACTTCACTGGCAAATTCTACCAAACATTTAAAGAAGAATTAATACCAATACTTACAAGCTCTTGTGAAAGAAGATGAGGGAAAACTGAAATATTTTATGAGGTCAGGATGATTATCTTGATAGGAAAACCAGACAAAGACATAACAATAAAAGTTCAGATTAATATCCCTTACGAATATAGATGCAAAATCATTAGCAAAATACTAGTAAACTGAACATGGCAACATATAAAAATGATTATACACCATGTCCAAGTGAAATTTATCCCAGGAATGTAGGGTTTAACATCTGAAAATCAATGTAATACACCCAGTTAATGGAATAAAAGATGAAAACTTCATAATCATTTTTATAAATGCAGGGAAAGCATTTGACAACCCTACATCCTTTCCTGTTAGAGATATTCAGCAAGCTAACAATAGAAAGGCATCTTCCTCAACCTGGTAAAGGGAATCTTGCAAAAACCCACAGCTAATGTCATAACTAGGGTGAAAGAGTGCCTGACTTCCCCCTAATTTCAGGAATGCCCCTCCTATTATTCAACACCGTTCAGGAAATTCTTACTAGGGCAATTACCTAAGAAAAAGATACAGTAGACACTCAAATTGGGAAAGAAAAAAGTAAAAGTATCTCTATTCTCAGATGATATGATCTTCTCTATAGAAAAACCTCAAGGAATCCACACAAAGTTACAACTAACAAACCACTTTATCAAGGTTGCAAGATAGAAGATCACTGTATGAAATTACATACGTTATGTATGAACATTATGTATATACATTATACATATTATATATACATTATATATGAACATTTTATATATATGTACATTATATATATACATTATATATGAATAATCCAAAAATGAAATAAATTAATTCCACTTATTACAGCATCAAAATAAATAATAAACTTAGGAAAAAGTATAACCAAACAAGTAAAAGACTTGCATATAGAAAACTATAAAGCATTATTGAAAGAAATGAAAGGCCTAAATAATGGAAAGGTGTCTGTGTTAATGGATTGCAAAACTTAATATCGTTAAGATGGCGATACTATGCAAAGTGGCTTACAAAATCAATGTCATCAGAATTCCCCCTGCTTTTTGGGAAGACAGTGACAAGCTCATGCTAAAATTCATGAAACACAAGGGACCTCAGGATCTAAAATGCTTTTGAAATGTGAAGGGTTCACATTTCTTTATTTAAAAACTTATTACAAAGCCATAGTAACCAAGACAGTATGGTTCTGGCATAAGAATGGGCATATAGACCCATGGAATAAAATAGAGCATCGAGAAACAACTCTTACATTTATGGTGGATTGATTTTTTTTTTAATTTTTTTTTCAACGTTTATTTATTTTTGGGACAGAGAGAGACAGAGCATGAACAGGGGAGGGGCAGAGAGAGAGGGAGACACAGAATCAGAAACAGGCTCCAGGCTCCGAGCCATCAGCCCAGAGCCTGACGCGGGGCTCGAACTCACGGACCGCGAGATCGTGACCTGGCTGAAGTCGGACGCTTAACCGACTGCGCCACCCAGGCGCCCCAATGGTGGATTGATTTTTGACAAAGGTACCAAGATAATTCAATGGGGAAAGAATAGTCTCTTTTCAGTGATTAGTATGTGCACTGTAAAAGAGTGAGTTTGAACCCCCACCTCACACCATATAAACAGATTAACTTGAAATGGATGTTAGATTGAAATGTTAAGAGCTAAGCCAATAAAATTCTTCAAGGAAACATGGTATATGATTACATTTGTGTCCAGAAATGTCCAGAACAGGCAAATCTATGGAGACAAGAAGTAAATTAGTAGTTGCCTAGGATGGAGGAGGGATGAGTACAAAGTTTTTTTAGGAGGTGATGAAATGAACCAAACTTGATTTCTGGTGATGAGTGTACAACTCTGTGAAATCCACTATAAAATCTACTGGATTATACACTCTAAAGGGGTAAATTTTATAATACATGGATGGTATCTCAATAAAATAGGTAAATATGAAGACAATGGTGTCCGCTCATCTTCTATATCGTGTACTTCAGCCTGTGATTTTTTTCCCCTTAATTTCCTCCAATATTGTGCCTAGATGAGATCGATTACCAGTTCTGCTTTTACTGAAATTTTCAGGTAGATTTGGCTACAACAGGTATTTCTGAAAAGAGAGTCTTATATGGAAGCTGCCTTTCCTTTGAAAAATTTTTAATGTTTATTTATTCTTGAGAGAGAGAGAGAGAGAGCAAGCAGGGGAGGGCCAGAGAGAGGGAGATGCAGAATCCAAAGCAGGCTCCGGGCTCTGAGCCATCAGCACAGAGCCGGATGCGGGGCTTGAACTCACGAACCGTGAGATCATGACCTGAGCCGAAGTCAGATGCTTAACCCACGGAACCAGCCAGGTGCCCTGAAGCTGCCTTTCCTTTGGAACATGATACAATTATTCTAAAAAATAGTCGCAGATATTTGATCAAAGATTTAATTTTCGAGCTGGGAGAAGGATGATTTACGTTTTGTGGCACATGTTTTTCTACTTCATTTCTTAAAATAGAGCCAATCAAACACATTTCCCCTAATAGCCATTTACTAACTTGCAAATACAATGACTAATTTCATGAACCACACTAATTGCTACCCTTTCTGCACTTCTGTGCCTCCCCCAACCCCAGAATTTGTCAGTTAGCATATGTGGGCTTGTATAGACTTAAATATGCATAGGTATATTTACTTATCTGTAATATTTATTTTGTATATATCCTATATGTTCAAGTACATATTAAAATTATAAGTCTGTAGAAGACAGAACTTTAAAAAAATTTTTTTAATGTGTATTTATTTTTGAGACAGAAAGAATGTGAACATGGGAGGGACAGAGAGAGGGGGAGACACAGAAACTGAAGCAGGCTCCAGGCTCTGAGCTGTTAGCACAGAGCCCAATGCAGGGCTCAAACTCATGAACCGCAAGATCATGACCTGAGCTGAAGTCAGACGCTCAACCAACTGAGCCACCCAGGAGCCCCTGTAAGAAGACAGAACTTTTTAAATTTCTCAGACACCTAACACAGATCTCTACAAATGAGCTAACCAGTAAGTGTTTCAGTTAGTTGTTAAGCCAGTCTCCACACCAGGGATGAGGTGTATTTATCCCTGTGAATGGCCCTTTTGATAATTCAGAAAATTATAGAATGAATAAAAATTAAGGATGCTCTCTACCCTCTTACAAGGTTCATCATTTAGTAGCTAGATTTTTTTATCCTCAAAAAGGGTAACTCTTTGCAAAGTACGTTTGACCTAGAAGACTTTTACTTCCTGGAATTCTAAATAAAGTTCAAAATATAAATTTTTCTTCCCATAAATATTTAAAAGTGAAAATCAAATGCAGACAGTACTTCATGTTGTATATGTTCCTATACATAATGCAAGGTGTAATGTGGCAATAAGATGGAATTTTCGATAAATGACCAAACATTCCAACAGGCATCGTTCGTGGCAGGTTTTTGGCCGTCAGCACTCTTTTTTCACTAATGGCGATACTGTGAAAGAATTTTTTAGTTTTTCTCTTGTAATTTCTATGAAAGCCAGTGAGCTTTCATAGAAATGAAGCATGCAATCTTAGTCCTTTTTAATCATATCTGGTTTGCAACCAAAATTCTATTACTCAAGTCAGTCAACTACTTTATTCTAGGCTTAGTTCAGAATCACGTTAGGGTGCTTCCAAAATTATATCTACTGTCAAAGTAGGGAGACATGCTACCAATAACAGTTTTTTAAAATGGATTTTGAGCTCCGTGCCACAACAAATGCTTCTCTTGATTCACTGCCAGGTACATGCTCAGCACTTAGTTAAATTAGTTAAATGTCGCTTGAGTGACTGACTATCATGTGTGTGTTACTTTGTAGTACTTTGGAAAGAATAATACTCATTTAACAATATCTGTATATGTTTCTCAGAAATAAATTATTTCCCATTCACCATATGCACATACTGATTCTGTGCTTGCTGTTTGAACCCTTGTTTTTTTCTGCTCATGAAATGGCTTTCCACCTGTTTATGCTGCCATATGTTCTATTGATTTATCTCCTTCTGCCTAATCATGAAAACAAAATATAAATAATAACTAAAAAACTTGTTCTTATACCTTGTAGAGCTGATGCCTTCAGCTCGTTCTAAATGTCTGCGAAGTGAACATCATTGGGACCAAAGATTTGAATGCATTTGATTAGTTTAAGTAATTAGCATCTGGATCCTTCCCTATTTTATTGTGGTTTCCTGCACTCTTACCGCGCTGGCCGCTGTTGTGGTAATTAGGGCTGACCTTCACAGAGACACAGTTAAAAGATACTGCTGAAAGTCTGTAATTTTCTAGAATCATTTATCATGTTCTTGCCCTCCCCATTTAATAAACTGGTGGCATTTCTCATTTTTAAAAAGTGTTTATTTCTTTTATTGTCTTTCAAAACTTGTTATTTGTTGTTTTGCCTATCTTTTCCTTTAGCCTCTTATTTCACGAAAAATAGACACATTTGCTGAAAAGGAAGAAAATAGAACAGATTTATGTGTCTTTCAAATTTTTCTAGGGCTCTTCTTCCACAGACTCAAATGTTCAATTAACAGTTCATTTTTCTTTTTGCCACTGAAATTTACGAGGGATGTCTGGAACGAAACATCACCTCTTCACCAGCCTGCATTGGTGGGACTCAGCTTAAGGGATCTGTCCTTCCTTTGGGTCCCAAGAGCTCTTTTGGTTTTTTAAACATTTTGCCTTATTACAGTTATATGGGTGCAGTTCTTAGTTGTCCTAAATAATAAAAAAATGACAATGACTATTAATTAAGCATTTCCTTAGAGCCAGAAACTTTGTATATAAGATCCTGTTTAATTCTTATTTTTTAAAAAATGTTTCTTTTAAATTTTTTTAATGTTTATTTTTAAGAGAGAGAGACAGAGAGACAGAGTACAAGTGGGGGAGGGGCAGAGAGAGAGGGAGACACAGAATCTGAAGCAGGTTCCAGGCTCTGAGCTGTTGGCACAGAGCCCGACGTGGGCTCTAACCCACGAACTGTGAGATCATGACCTGAGCTGAAGTCGGACACTTAACTGACTGAGCCACCCAGGTACCCCACGATCCTGTTTAATTCTTACAACCACCTTGTGTTAAAAGTATTATGGTCATCTTCATTTTATCTTACACATATGTATATGACTGTATGTGTATGTATAAACCTAGATATTGTATATAAAAATTGTGTATATATAAATATCATATATAAATATTTATATATTTTATACATTTAAATGTGCATTTAGAAGCATAAATTATATATTGATATGGCATTGTTGTTTTTATAAAAATGATTTCTGTCCATAATGAAAAGTCAAGCACATTATTCTGGGCAAGATAACCTTGGGTCACATTGTTTTCTCCCAAGGAATTTTTTTCTGGGCATCTGATCTTTTACAGGAATTTTTGAAACAAGCCTGGTTTTGACTTCTTGAAGGGATTTGCTTTTTTTTTTTTCACTGCTTGAGTCCCTGAAGAACTTTGTTTTTAATCTTGAAGTTTAATAAGCTTTTCCCTTGATACACTGTATGCCACTTCTATCTGAAGATTGAATTCTCTCTTTATTTCACAGAAATGTCCTGTATTATATCTTTGAATAGTTTTACATTTCCTTTGTTTCATTCTCTATTTAAGGAAATTACAAAAATGATTAGACACTCAGTTGGTATTGGACAGTAGAAGGAACGAAGAGTAGGAACAGGTGTAATGCAGAGACTTCAAGATGACTACTGCTGAAGAGGTCAAAATGTCCAGGCAGCCCACCCAAAACACGTCCCCTGAAAACCTCCTCAATGTGTATTAGTCATCAAAGAGTCTTATTAACAGTACAAATAGAGTACTGACTTCTTTAATGGTTTTTAACATTTGTGGGGCACCTGGGTGGCTCAGTCAGTGAGTCTGACTCTCAGTTTTGGCTCAGGTCATGATCTTAAGGTCCTGAGATGCAGCTCAGCAGAGAGCCTGCTTAGGATTCTCTCTCTCTCTCTCTCTCTCTCTCTCTCTCTCTCTCTCTCGGCCTCTGCCTCTCCCCAACCCCCAAAATAAAATTAGTATTTTGTGGTCATTTAGTGTGAATTTATTATGTGCTAAATTTTGCAAAGACATTAATATTCTAATTCAAAATCTGAATCTTTTCCCACCAACGTTTTTGAAAGTTTTAAGCTTCCTAAAAAGTTGGAAACTAGAAAAATGAAGTTTTGATATCCAGGCTTACTGATTGTTAAAACTTTACTGCGTTTTTTATGAGTCATTGTGAGTATTGATTTCATAAAACCATAAATCCTTTGTGTCAGAGAAGCAATAATTTACATGTAGTTAGGGTTTCTCATGTAATTAGGATCATTTTTTCCACTCTCTGGTTGACATTATAGTGTTTAAAACGTTTGTTATACATGAAAATAATTCTTTTTACTTCTTTTCTTAAAAATATCTTCTAATCTTCTTAAATATAATTTTATTTTGCTTCTAGTTCCTTTTGAATCGTAGCTAATGGATATATTAGTACTGTGACACTAGGAGTAAAATACAGGTTTTAAAACTAATATTATAGCCTATTGCACCCTTGAGAACAATATTTTCAAATTATTTGGAGTGTTCTATGGCATAGTTAATTTGCTGGAGTTTTGTTTTTGTTTGTTTTTACATGTAGAGTAGACCATTTTTTATATTTTTCCCATATGTCTGTTATGGGCTGACTTGGGCCTTCCCACCCATAATTCATATGTTGAAAACCTAACTTATAGGATCTCAGAATGAGACTATCTTTGTAAATAGGACTTTTTATTTGTTTTTAAAAAATTGTTATTTACTTATTTAAACTAAAACAAAAAAACATTCAGTCATTGCTTCCGCCTCCTTGTACACCCTGTCTCTTGCAAATACCTGTCTGTTCTCTGTATTTATGAGCTTGATGTTTTTGTTTTAAGAGCCCCACATATAAGAGAAATGAGATGATATTTATCTTTTTCTGACTTTTCAGTTAGCATAATGCCTTTGAGGTCCATACATGTTATCACAGATGGCAAGGTTCTGTTCTTTATTAATGGTTGAGTCATATACATATACAACATTCATCTTATATACATACATGTAATATATATATATATATTAATACATATTTTTGAGTGAGTGATTTCATTTTCTTCAGATAAATACTCAGAAGGGGAATTACTAGATTATATTTTAATTTTAATTCTATTTTAATTTTTTAAGGGAACTCCATATTGTTTTCCATAGTGTACCACTTTTTATTCCCACCAACAGTGCACAAGGGTTCCTTTTTCTCCACAACCTCACCAACACTTGTTATTTTTTGTCTTTTTGATAGTAGCCTTTCTAATAGATGTGAAGTGATAGCTCATTGTGGTTTTGATTTGCATTTCCCTGATGACTAGTGATGTTGAGCATCTTTTCATGTACTTGTTGGCCATCTGTGTATCTTTGGGAAAATGTCTATTCAGATCCACTGCCCATTTTTAAATCAGATTGTTTTTTGTTTTGTTTTGCTTTTGGGTTATATGAGTTCTTCATGTATTTGGGATATTAACACCTGGTCAGATACATGATTTGCAAATATTTTCTCGCATTCATTAGATTGCCTTAACATTTTATTGATGGTTTATTTTGTTGTGCACAATGTTTTTAGTTTGATGTAGCCCCACTTGTTTAATTTTGGTTTTGTTGATTTGGCTTTTGGTGTGAGATTCAAAACAGCATTGCCAAGACCGATGTCAAGGAGCATACCTCCTATGTTTTCTTCTAGGAGTTTTATGGTTTTAGGTCTTAAGTTCAAGTCTTTAATCTATTTTGAGTTAATTTTCCTGTGTTGCATAAGATGATAGCCCAGTTTTATTCCTTTGAATGTGGCTGTACAGTTTTCCCAGCACCATTTTCAAAGAGACTATACTTTCTCCCATTGTGTATTCTTGGCTCCTTTGTCATAAATTAATTGATCGTGTATGTGTGGGTGTGTTTCTGGGCTCTGTGTTTTCTGTTCGATTGATTTATGTGTCTGTTTTTATGCCGATACCCACTGTTTTAATTACTATAGTTTTTTAACAGACATTTTAACATTTTATTTTGAAGGTCATTTTAAAAACAAAGTTAAAGACAATCAGAAAAAATTGCACAGACTGTACTCATTGAATAAGTAGGGTGCTTAAACGAAACTGAGGGAGATATATTTTCTTCCTCAATTCTGGAAATGGGTTCTGTCATCCTGAAGGTTCTTATACTTACAAAAAGAAGGGACAGGAATCATGGCAATTAAAGCTGACTCATAAGTATGTAAATCTACAGGAGAAAACAATTTTTTCTGTTCTTCCTAATAAGTCAGTTTTGATCTTTAAACTGTGCATTGTTTCTGAAAAGATTTGTTGCTAGAAATTCAGTGGAATTTGGCGATCTTTCTTCTCCAAGCACAGGAAATCCCTGTGATGAAATGGGCACAGCTATCTGTTCCAGGTTAGGCACGAGTTGGTAAAATCTGGCGATCCACTTTCTGTTTTGATGACTTTTCTGTATTAATCTCATTGTCTACTATCCTCTCAATATTGTCTGTGAGACTGTGCTCAAAGTGAGGGTTTTCTGCAACCTCCGTCTGTCCTTCTAGCATCTGCTCTGGCTCCCTGGTAGAGCCTTCAAGACACAATCCCCAGAAACTAGTCCTGGAAAAGAAGAAGAACCGTGAGTTACCCAGGAGATTTCAACAGGAAGATTCCAGAATGGAGTCCAGCCCTTGCCACTGCCCCTGCCCCTCACCCCTACCTGGGTGCGGGAGCATCTGGAGCAGTAGAGGAGCATGGTGGGATGGTCCCAAGACTGGGTGCTTGCATCAGGTCCAGAAGCTCTGCGATAATCCCAAAAACTTAGAAGAAGGGGGAAAGGGGAAAAGGGAGCTGATTACCTGCATCCAAGATGCTTGTTTTTAAAAGCCCTTTACCGGGCCACCAACTCTTAATTAGTATAGCTTTGTAATAGAGTTTGAAACCAGGGAGCATGATGCCTCTAGCTTTGTTCTTCTTTTTCAAGATGGCTTTGGCTGTTTGCAGTCTTTTTTGGTTCCGTACAATTTTAAAGATTGTTTGCTTTATTTCTGGGAAAATGCCATTGGAATTTTGACAGAGATCGCCCTGAATTTGTACATTACTTTGGGTGTATGGACATTTTAACAATATTAATTCTTCCAGTCCTTAAGCACAGAATATCTTTCCATTTGTGTCCTCTTCAATTTTTTTTATTTGTGTCTGGTAGTTTTTCATATCTAGGCCTTTGCTTTTCTTGGTTAAATTTATTCCTAGGTATTTTATTCTTTTTGGTTGCAGTTGTAAATGGGACTGTTTTCTTAACTTATCCTTCTGATAAAGTGTAAAGAAATAAAACAGATTTTTGTGCATTGATTCTGTATGCTGCAATTTGACTGAACTTGTTTATTCTGCCAGTTTTTGGATGGAATTTTTAGGGATTTGTATAATATCATGTCATCTGTGAATAATGAGTTTTATTTCTTTAGTTGTTGAAATTCAGTTCCACCACCTAATCCCTAAGATTTCAGTATGTATCTCCTAAGGACAAGATTCATCTACATGGTCATAATACCATTGTCACCTCCCCCAAATTTAACTCTGAAAGTATATTACCTAAAATATAATTTACATTCAAATTTCCCCAGTTGTCCCCAAAATTTTAAGTTTATTCCCCTTAGGATTCAGTTGAGCCTTATATGTTATGTTTAGTTTTCACGTTTTTTAGTCACCTTTATTCTAAACAGATCCACACTATTGTTTTGAAGACTTTAACGTATTTTCAGAAGTACTTTGATCCAAATTTTTCTGGCTGTTTCCTCATGAATAGGGTTAGGTTAAAGACATTTTGTTTTGTTTTGTTTTGTTAATTATCACGGATTTATTTCTTTAAGGCCAATTAAAGTGCTTTCACAGATTATCTAAGTATATTAAAACCACAGAAGACTCTTTTTTTTCTGTCTTTCTTAAAAATTTATTTTATTTTAATTGCGGTAGTGTTAACATACACCGTAATATTATGTCCAAGTATACAATATACATATATCACAGGTGCTCATCACAGCATGTGCATCCTTAATCCCCATCACCTATTTCACCCATCCCACCCACCTCCCCTCTGGTAACCATCAGTGTGTTCTCTGTAGTCTCTCTTGTCTCTGTCTCTCTGTCTTTGTCTCTCTGTCTTTGTCTCTCTGTTTCTGTCTCTCCTTTAGGTTAAAGGTTTTTGGCAAGAATATTGGATAGGCAATATTGTTTACCTTCTATCACACCAAGAAGTACTTAATCTGTTTATCCTATTCTTTGTAATGTTAACTGAGATCACTTGGTTAAGGTTTGGCTGCTAGAGCTCTCCATTGAAAAGGTAACTTTTACTTGGTAATTAACAAGTTATTTGTGGGGTGATACTCTGTACCATGTGAACATACCCTGTTCTACAACAAACTTTCACTCAGTGGATTTAATATTTATTAATGATGCTTGCCTGAATCTATAACTACATTGGCGGTGGTACAATAGCTATTTTCTAATTCTGCCTCCTAGTCTTTTAAGCGTACCTGTGACCTCATTAAGAACTATCTCTGTCTGCCCCAAATATGCTGAGCTGCTTTTTCTGTCTAGTGGATTAGAATGAAATCTCTTTAATAGAAAAGACATGAGTGTTGATAGATGTCTGACAGACACCAGGAACACAGATAAAGTGTACCTATATTAACATGTTTATCTCCCTTCAAGTAAAAAGTAAAGAAATACCCAGTTCCAAATATTAAAGCCATTCCAAAAAATAAGGTGGGCCAATGCCCTAAGGACTCAGAAATTGAATTGTTGCGGGAAAATGAAGAGTATTTGAGAAAATACTGGCCTCACTTTTTTTTGTTTATTTTGTTTTTTGTTTTGTTTGTTTTGTCTCTTTTGAATAAGAAGAGAACACTGCTTCCACAAAACATGAGCAAGCTCCTTTCTCATTTACTTGCTCTGGGGTGAACCCTGGACAGTGATACTTTAATGTCTTTCCAGGTGATGTTAATGTGCAGCCAGGGTTGAGAACCTTTAGGGGAAGAAGAAGTAACTCCAGCTTGAAAGATGGGTGGGATTCGGACATGTAGAGATTGAGGGAGGTCACTCCATGTTAAGATAAGAGCATGAACAGAGGCTGACCTGATGACAAAGATTGGCTATTCTTTTTCTTCTGTAAAACCCTTTTTCTTGGCACATTCACGAGAAGGTAGCTTGAAAGATGATGTAATAAAATTCACTCATTTGAAACATTGAGGCTTAAGTATCGCTGTGACCTTGTTATTCAGAGAAGAATAAGGCTCTGTTCTTGATGATGTTCTGCAGCTTATCATTTGTTGCATAGCAAGCCCTGTCGTGTCAGTCCTGGTAAGCCCATTCATGGAAGGATGTTACACCCTTTGCTGGGTGGCAAGATATTAAGCAAAACATGGCTTATTGAAAATAATTTCTGGCATGGCAGTGATACTGTAAAAGAACAAAAAAGGGCAAACTTGGGTTTCATGTTTGTGCTTTAGCCACAGGTTTGAAAAGTGAATCTCAAGCTTGTAAATACTGGTTATGAGGCACAAGAAACAGAATGTAAATATCTTGAATGGATATTAATCAAGAGTGGTGAGTCACAGATAGCAGATGAAAAGCATAAAACCAATTGTGGCAAGGCTTCAGCTCAGAGTTAGGTTTCAATTTTGGTATCTGCTGAGAATGGCCAAATGGAAGATGAAAATGAGTAAATGTTGATAATACAAACTATTGAATTTGTCTAGTGATAAATGTTTCTTGGGTTTTGTATAGATTCCTAATGTGAAAATACATATATTGTGTGAGATGCTGGAAAGAAACCCTTTGGAAATATTTTATCTTCCTCTATTATATTTTAATAAAAGAAAAAGTTTTAGAGAATCAGATAAGCAGAATAGCAGACAGTATGGGATCCTAAAGCTAAAAATATTTATGTCCACATATTCCAGAATACAGAGGAAAAGTAATATCACCCAAATTTAAAACATGAGCACTATTTTCTCTTTGCATTTGAAAACATTACCTGGAATAATTATATCCATAGGAGGAGAGTTACTTTGAGTGGACCTCCAACAGAATTACAAGATGGTGACTCAGTGTTACACCCCATTCCCTGGAAAGTTCTCAGTGCCCCCATATGGGTCCTGTCATGCAGGGACTCAACAACTCATGTAGAAATAGATTTTTCTCACAATTTCCAAAGTAATGTGACATTCAAAAATAGAAATAAGGAAAGAGAAGAAAATAAATCAGAGTTGGTAAAGTGGAAAGAATAAATGGCTAAATTTTCATTGTGTCTCTGTCACCAACCAGCTCTGACTTTGGGTAAATCATCTTACCTCTTGACTTCACTTGCAAAGTGAGCATTAGGCTAGTATTTTAATAGTTCATAAACATTTAAAGAAATAGAGTCATTTTCCCCTTGGAATGAAATCTTACTTGGAATCATAAAATGTCAAACAATTGAAAGTAA
The DNA here is from genome assembly GCF_007474595.2 of Lynx canadensis. Classification (NCBI taxonomy): domain Eukaryota; kingdom Metazoa; phylum Chordata; class Mammalia; order Carnivora; family Felidae; genus Lynx; species Lynx canadensis. The sequence continues at coordinate 5,517,549 of NC_044312.2, read as the reverse complement.
AGATGTAGGAGAGAAGTCCTTTCTCCCAGCCTCCCCCATATTTCTGGAGGCATGATCACAGACATTGACGCTCAAGGGTGTGGTCTGGCAGCATCAGCACCTGGTTGGTGTTGCAGAACCTCAGAAGCTAGCTAGTAAAGGGGAATCTCAAGCCCCAGCTGGACTTACTGAATCTGAGGCTATATTCTAATAGGTACCCCAGCAATATGTTTCACAGTAAAGTTTGAGACGTCCAGCTCTAGAGATCCCTGAAACTCCATTTGAAAACTAACTACTGGACTAGTTAATGTCACCACAGGGATTAAGCATGATTTTTTTTTTGCCCTCTGATATACCACACTGACCACTTCTCAGCTGGGAGCCCAGTGGGCAGAAAGAACAAGAAGTAGTGGAAGCAATGCCATTTTTAGAGTCTTGGAATCAAGAATGCAAAGGAGTATTTTATTTCACAGAGAGTCCAGTGTTCCATATGTTCCACAACATCATTTCAAGGAGGGTCTATGTAATGGTCTTTATGTATGTGAATCTATCAGTCAAGGGCCCAGCAGAAACTTAATGACACTCTCAACCAAGATAATTGACAAGCCTTTTTAAGAGTTGTGGGCAGGGTTAAGAGAACCAATGGTGAAGCACCCAGAGACTTGCAATGGTGGGAACCATTGACACTTCTAATCTTGATGGAGGAAGGAAAGGAAAAGTATCTTGGGAGAGCTTAAACTGTAGGAAGGGCCCATTATAGGAGCTCTTGCCTTAGGTGAAATGATACAACCACCGCCAAACCACACATTAGGGTGGAGCAAACCAGAAAAATAAATAAACCACACTTTTTCTCCTTTCTTACTCACCTGCTGGTGGCCAAACCCAACTGGAAACCAGAGTGCAACTGGAAAGCCAATGGATAAAGTCCATATAACTGTCTTCTTGGGGCACAGAGGGGGGTACAGAAAGTTAGAGAGTGATTCTGAAGAGCACATTTAGAATTGCTAAAGCAGTGACTAAGATGGTTGGATTTGGCAATAGGACAACAGATAATAAAGTAGAATTTTAATGGAAAGGTTTCTTTTGTTTGCATGTATATTTATACATAGATATACATGAATGAATATATATTACACATTCATGTGTATATCTACCTATCATGTGTATAACATGAAGATATGTTAAATTATCAAGGAGACTTTTTTTAAGAAAAAGTAATAGCAGAAGGTATGCTTTAAAGAAGTATTTTTACACTTTCTTCTGCTGTGAAAAGTTTTAAAAAACGGAATGATGTTAAATTGTATTTACTTAATACATTCTCTTTGGTAGGTGCTATTAAAAACACTCAGGTATAAAACTTGGACCCCACTTTCAGGCTATGATATAGGTTAAAAGAAAAATGATAAAATACATCTAGAATATACATATGGAATGGAATGATTTATTCAGCCAGTATTTATCAAGCACCTGCTGAATACCAAACAATATCTTTGTGACTAAAGTTTACAAAAATAATGAGTTGAACATAATATGGTCCATATCCACACAGAATTTATAGTCTCGTTGGGAAGATAAATAATAGTTATAGTTCAAGGGTGATAAAAACAGAACATAGGGTTCTTTGGGACCTTATAACAGATACACCTAATTTAAATTGGAGATCCAAAATAAGCCATCTTGAGGCATTTGAGATCTGAAATGGAGATAGGAAGTCAGCCAGGTAATGGAGGGTAGTTACCATGAAGAACAGTTGAAGGGAGCGGTGGAGGTGAGGGTATGTATATGTGTGGGTGCTGGAGGGAAGGCCATGTGGGGCGCTCCAGCCAGAGCAGATCATATGTTCAGAAGGCTTAGAGAGAGAAGAGACCATGCCATGTTTAACAAACTGACGAGAATCTCTTGCATGTGGTGCATAAAACTAAGGAAGCATGGTACCATAAAGCCATGTGAAGTTATTAAGATGTCATGATTAGTGAATCGCTTGATCAAATGGGGGAAATTATGAATATAAAATATTGGACTTAGTGTTGCCACTTCAGGTAAAACTTGAACTTATTGTGTACTGAAATTTCTCTGAAAAATAAGGACAAAAAGGCATGTTTCTCAAAACTTTCCCTGAGTTTTTATTTTTTTCCTTTAATGTAGGAAAATAGCTGAATTGTTCTGAACTTTCTGTCATATGCTGCTATACACCAACCTAATAACTCATTTTCAAAGGAAATTTATGACAGTGTTCCTTATTAACAATCTTATGAAGATAGAAGCATATTTAATTGGTTATTGCTAAAAGTAGCATTAAAAAAGTATCATAGAATGGTTGACAATTAGCAAGTAAATTTCATGACTGTGTGTGTGTGTGCACGTATGTATGTGTGTTTTTTGCCATTGTTGAAAATTCTTTTATTTTTTTATTTATTTTTGAGAGAGAGAGAGAGAGAGAGAGAGGAGGAGGGACTGAGAGAGGGAGACACAGAGTTGGAAGCAGGCTCCAGGCTCTGAGCTGTCAGCACAGAGCCCGACGTGGGGCTCGAACAAGGAACCGTGAGAACGTGACCTGAGCCGAAGCCAGA